>NC_090270.1:260555574-260855574 GCF_040414725.1 Anabrus simplex | reverse complement strand
TTGAGAGGCCCTGATCTAAATTATACCGACAAAAAAAGGTCAGGGTGTTATATAAAGGACGATGGCGCAATCTAAATTGGCGCAGAAAACTTTGTTACTCCCCGGGCGCGTGATGCAGATTGACGAACTCACCATACTTGCTACCGCTGCCCGCTGCTGTGCTTCAGAAAAGGTAAGGGAAGTGGGGTGGCACCGCTCCGCGTGAATGTACAAGTTTCTTCGTTTGCCTCGTGCAGAATTGTCCTTATCTATTACAGGCAATATCCACAGGCTATGGAGTCTGCAGCTGTAGTGAAGATGTTTGGCAGATCTGTAAAGCAATATGGAGTGATATATATACAAAGTATCTTGGAGATGGGGACTCTTCTGCTTTCAAAACTGTTGTAGACAGCAAACCATATGAAGTTGGAGTTGAAAAGTTGGAATGTGTTTCTCACATCCTGAAGAGAGTTGGTGGCAGGCTTCGTCGTTTATTGAAAGAAAAGAAGGGTAAAATTCTTGAGGATGGAAAATCTTTAGGAGGACGAGGCAGACTTACAATAAAAGAAATAGATTATATTCAACTGTATTGTGGGAAATCCATAAGAGAAAATACTAACAATTTAGAGGCAATGAAACGAGCTGTACGGGCAATTTATTTTCATAAATTGTCCACCGATGAAAATCCACTGCACTATTTGTGTCCAAAAGAAGGGTGGTGTAAATACAACACAAAGAAGGAAACATATATATATATGCTATTTCCTTTATTTCGCACCGACACAGATAGGTCTTATGGCGACGATGGGATAGGAAAGGCCTACGAATGGTAAGGAAGCGGCCGAGGCCTTAATTAAGGTACATCCACAGCATTTGCCTGGTGTGAAAATGGGAAACTACGGAAAACCATATTCAGGGCTGCCGACAGTGGGGTTCGAACCCACTATCTCCCGATTACTAGATACTTAAGCGCCTGCAGCTATCGAGTTCGATCATATAAACAAACGCACTCACTTCCACAATCAGCAATGGATACCACCAAGCCAACATTCAGATTGGTAGCACAACCTGATTCGCTGAGAAAGTGATTACATGGCAAAATCCAGAATAAGAATGAAAGTTTCAACAATTTAGTTAGGATCCGATACACTAAAAGAACATTTTATGGCTTTAATGTACTGAGAATTGGTGTTTATGATGCTGTTTTGTGTTTCAATGAGGGGAATAACGGAAGAATTGCAGACCTGATGAGACTTAGTGTGAATTCAGGAGTGTTCATCATAAAGGCGTTCAACACCATTGACAAGAATAGACTCATGAAAGCTGAGAAAGTGATGTCTGATCTTCAGGTGGAAGCCAGACAGAAAAGAAGAGGGCAGAAACGAATGTTGGAGGATGAAGAGTCTGAACATGGAGGATTTAAAAATCAAATAAGCATTTTTCATATTTGAATATGGTAACCAAACGTTTAAATGCATTTTTCTCTAATATACAATTTTTTGTAGAATCTGAAGCCTTTTCTCAAAAACTATAAATCGCAGAGCTGTGATTTTTTCAGGAGTTGTTTATCACACATTGTGGAATATATGGAACTATAATTGTAATCATTACTTATTTAAATTTTTATTTATAGGGTTTTATGTGATGACAAATGTCTTATTTCTGCAACAATAAGTTCAACATTTTAAAGTAAAAAACTAACGTGCATATGTAATTTATTTTAGTTCAATATTCATATTGTAGTGATAGCTTCAAACAGTAAAAATTTCAAAGTTATTGTACCATTAGAATTCCTGTTATGACATTCATACAAAAAGGACATAACTGTCAAATGTCTTATATCATTAATGTATATGTCTTACATCTAGGTCTCTAATTATATATCCATTTATTACAGTTAGTTATCTATCTACACACAACATTTAGTGCCTTTAACTCAAAAATTATGGTTGTAATGACTTTTTAAGGAAAAGCTTGCATTTCCGATTACATTCCCCCTTAGAAACCTTTTCGCCCTTAGCGCCCGAAAGCGTCCGACTACATTATCTTCACGCGTCTGCGATCTATGCGATAGTTTTGTATTTGTTTCGGCAATAAAGTGTTTATAAGGCATTTGTGAACACGCAGTACAATCTACAAGGCTTAGGAAATAAAAGAAGAGCTATAATCTGTCCTGACGTTGCCTAGGCAACGGTCTTGAACTTCGGCGAGCGGGAGTCAGCTGTTTCGTTCGTAAGCATGGCGGGATTGAATACTGCGGATGCTGAAACTGATCTGAATATAGTCGAAGAAAGTGACACAGAATCGTTGAGTATGCGTAGAGGTAAATTTTTAGTGAGTGAATAACACATCAACGAACATAATTCTAGTGATACCAGTGATATAAGTGAAAACTGATGTAAAAAATTCGGACCTGATGGCGATGTCGCGGTGGTTGTTGAACGTGTCCGTAATTTCGGAAAAGTATTACGAGAACTAGATTATTTTTTACATATGTTAGGAGGAGACAAACTATTCAGTGTCATAGCCAATCGCATATATATCAGTGCAGCATTCAAACAGGCACATTCCGGTAAAATAGATAAAGAATGGGAAGACACTTACCCGGAGGATATAAAACCTTATATACATGGGCAACATTTCACTTCCAAAATTACGTGATTTTTGGTTTAGAGGGATTCAGACAATATGAGAATATGTCAAATGCAACCTACCTTTGTGTCGAGTACCAAAAGTAGGTGGGGGGGAGGTCTGAACCAACAGCCTTATGGCTATGAATAGAGAAATGGATGTGATGGTATGCCTTCTAATATTATGAAAAATTTGAACACATTGTGGTCAATAGTTTTTATTATATTTAACTTTTAATGAAACAGTGCGCTCTGCTTCAATTTTTCCTAAATAATAGGTTGAATCCTGGGGATAAGCGGAGTGAAAATATGGGTGATAAAGCGTGTGAATACACAGTACTTAAGACACACGATGTACCCGATAATTTTTTCTTTCGTCTGTTGGTCTCAGTTACGTTCTCTATTATTTATCATGCGCAAAGATGCAACGCTGGCGCTACATGGTCGCACATTTATTAACTCAAAACATTGTATAAGGAATGAAACAATACGCTCAATGGTTTGAATGCAGTAAATGTTCAGTATCTTCCTCCTTCTACTTCGTCCTTCACGTAACAAGAAAAAGTCCATGGGAGTCAAATCGGCCGAGTGCAGAGGCCATTTATCTGGCCCACCACGGTTTAACGATCTTGCTGGATAATGATAATTTAAGTGCTGCGTGTTACAGCGAGTGATATGTGGTGGAGTGCCAATATGACACAGCCAAATTCGCTGCCGACCCTGAGATAATCTAGACAGTGATTCTGCCAAGAAACGGTAGCATTCCTCACCGTTCAATCAAGGAGGAAGGACATGCGGCCGAAGTAAATAATCACCAACAATGCCGGCCGAAATATTGAGATCTAGCTAACAGTATGAGTGCGGGAAGATTACTACCGTGGTTTTGGAAGGCAATCCGCGGACGTACACTAAGTGGCCAAAAGTCATGGGAGGACAATGAACGTGCTGTTAATAAGAAGTTGCTCCTGCGCGAGCCCTCAAAACGGCAGCCATACGGAGAGGCAATGACTCAACAAGGTGTTGGAATCGTTCTGAAGGGATTTGGACCAATGCATCTCTTGCTACCCACAACTGGACTTGTGTAGTTGGTGCGGGGTTCATGGAGCGTACACCAGCAATGACAGTATCACATAAATGCTCGATTGGATTAAGATCGGGGGAACTGGAGGGCCAATCCATGGTCGTGACTTCACTAGAGTGCTCCTCCAACATACTGCGTGCCACCACAAAGCGGTCGAAACATGGCATATCCATTGGGGTACTTTAGAGCCAGAAAGGGATGCAGATGGTCCAAAAGAATGTCCGCATAACGTGCACCTGTCAGCGCTCCCCGCAGCCGGACAATGGGGCCTAATTGTGACCATGAGAACGCCGTCCAGACTAGAACTGAGTCACCTTCCGGCTACACACAACCCTGTTGACACCCAAGATCCATAGCTTCATGGGGCATACGCCACACTCTCACGCACCCATCAAATCGATACAACTGGAACCGGAATTCATCGGACCATTCAACACGCCGCCACTGTTCCATGGTCCATTGTCGATGTTCGCGGATCCGTGGACGTTGTTGAGCTCTGTGTCGGGTGTCAGCAAAGGGACACGAGTTGGTCGTCGTCTGGTGAAGCCTATACAGTGTAGTTGCCTTCTTAGAGTCCTGGTAGAAATGGGTTTCTAACTGCCAACATTCAACTGGGCGGTGATCAGACTCACAGTAGCCCGTCGTGCCCAGTATGGTTCTGCGGAGGCAACGTGATGTCTGTTAGTAAAACACCTGTGGTCTTCCTGTGCGGCGGTTTACGCGGTTGTAACATTCTCTCTGCGAAATTGAAGATCCACCCTCGACACTGTTGACCTCGGTATTCTCAGTAATCCCCACAATGCTATGACCCATGCGCCGTGCGCCGATGATCATCCCACGTTCAAAGTCGGTTAACTTACGACGTGTTGCCAACTTCACGGCACTGGTGTCTATGATAGACTGCTCAGCTACGCCGCAGCTAGCCGCAACGCTCAGGGTCATACACGGCACTTTTTCTAATGGGACACCCCCTTCTTGGCCACGCTTTATTTACAGTTGAAAGGCGCAAATGATCTCACGCAAATCAAGTGTTCTGAGCAGAACTGTATATCGGAAAAGTGCGATTTAAAGCCTTTTATTCCAGCTTGAGTTTTCCAAAGTAAACTGTTTTAGGCTTAGAAACGGACAGCAATATAGCAATATAGCCATACGTAGGCATACGTTACTTGGATTAAGATTATTGAGAAAGTTACAGCACTTTTATTCAGTTTTGCTGTCCAATGACTTTAAAACCACATGTTTCTAATGTTGCTCTCCATTGATTCGTCCTGTGCAGATCACCTTGATGTTCAGTTATGAGGGAGATGTAATTTGCATATAATCAGCGAGGTTAAATATCAAACTGTTAGTTGAATCCGTACATGCATTTCAATTTAATAGAACAATATCTGTGTATTTATTCTGGCATTACATGAACATACTGTGCAATTAGATTTCGATTATCTAAATGAGTAATTTACTATCCGTTTTTCTGTTTATTAGCAACATGGTTTATTTATAGACCATTAAATTAGATGAAATATTGAGATAGAAATGATCAATGTTACCAGGCTGTAACTTGTTGTAGATAAATTAAATACTTGAATTTAGTATACACTTCGGAAGATTTCTATGATTTATTAACGAAAGTAGTTTGGACAAATGCCATGTCATGAAAGCTTCCAACCAAAATGTTTTGATTTTTGATATAATGATATTTTCCACATTGATTTCCAAATCATTGATTCTTTTTATTAAACCCCATCATCCTATCAAAATGTCGCAACTCCGTCAAAGCCTGACCTAATTACCGATGCCACATCACCGCACCACAAGATACAGAAACTATATTTTTTCTTTAGCATGACAGTGGAATACACTAATTATCTCCCTCAGAAGGAGAACGTTTCCACCACTATTTATTGGGTAAGTCCGCCTCTGTGGTGTAGTGGTTAGTTTTATTTAGATGCCACCCCCGGAGGCCCGGGTTTGGTTCCCTGCTCTGGCACGAAATTTGAAAAGTGGTACGAGGGCTGGAACTGGGTTCACTCAGCCTTAGGAGGCCAACTGAGTAGAGTGGGTTCGATTCCCACCTCAGCCATCCTTGAAGTGATTTTCCGTTGTTTCTCACTTCACCACCAGACAAATGTCGGGATGGTACCTAACTTATGGCAACGGAGGATTCCTTCCCTATTCTTTGTCTATCCGTTACAATCTTCCTATCCCCACAACACCTCTGTTCAGCATGCCATGTGAGGCCGCCTGGGCGAGGTACTGGTCCTCCTTGTCAGTTGTGTCCTCATGAACAAAAGTCTCACTCCCAGGACACTGCCCTTGAGGTGATATAGATAGGATCCCTCACTGAGTGAGAGGGGAAAAACAACCCTGCAGGGTAAACAGATTAAGAAAGAAAGAATTTGTTGGGTAATATTTAAACTTCTGGATTGTTATTGAAACCGGTACGTTATGTTTCGTTAACTTTAGAGCAGCTTATCTTCAAGTCTTACTTAAACCCAAATTGTTACCCTTAAAGATCATAAAGGTAGCTGGAGTCAATCTTTTTGTGAATATTATAATATTCCGGTAATATTCTGCATCACCTTCATTATTATTATTATTATTATTATTATTATTATTATTATTATTATTATTATTATTATTATTATTATTATTATTATTATTATTATTATTATTATTATTATTATTATTACGTGAACTTGTATTCGGAAGATAGTGGGTTTGAGTCCCACTGTCGGCAGCCCTGAAAATGGCTATCCGTGTTTTCCCATTTTCACACCAGGCAAAGTCCACGGCCGCTCCCTTCCGACTCCTAGCCCTTTAATATCCCATCGTCACCATGAAACCTATCTGAGTCGGAGCAACGTAAAAGAGATAGTAATAAACGGTTATTATTATTATTATTATTATTATTATTATTATTATTATTATTATTATTATTATTATTATTATTATTATTATTATTCCCTAGATGGTGATATCTTATATTTAGAATGCAGTATGTCTTCTGGTACAGGCTAGATCAAATTTGTTAGTTTAACTGACCTATGTCGGTCACATCCTTGGTTTTGACAACGTGTAAGTGACTGAGATGTGAGAGATGTTAGTAATGCCATTCCTTTTGCAGCTAGTCTTTGTTATGAATGGCGTGCACATGTTTTTCATAGGTTCGGTTGGTGCGTTCATTAAATGGGCTTTAAAGACTTATATATAATAGTAACTTCTGGTTCGGTGAGGAAAGCAACGGGAAACTACCTCACTCTTTATTTCCCTAAAAAGCTTCTTCAGTGATGCCTAGGCCATCTATGACAGCAAATGGTGGAGCTGTTGATGATCCAATCAGCCTTCGGGTTGAGAACTGTACGTAGATACATACATACGTATATAGCCTACATACCTTTCAGTGTTCAGCCTACAAGATTCTGTGAATGTAGTAATCGCTGCCACAATCCTCTATTTGTAACAAGTTATGTGGCCTCGTTTTGTTCTATGCCTCGTATCTTTAAATCATCAGAAACTGATATTAACCATCGTCCTCCCCGTCTTCCTCTACTTCTCTCACCCTCCATGACCGAGTCCACTATTCTCCTAGGTATCCTATCCTCCTCCATTCACCTCACATGTTACCACCACCGAAGCTGGTTTATGCGTACAGCTTCATCCATCGAGTTTATTCCTAACTGAGCTTTTATCATCTCATTCCGAGTAACCTCCTGGCATTTTTCCCACCTGTTTTTACCAGCGATAAATCCAGCTACTTTCATGTCTGTTACCGGTACTTCTACTTACTTACTTAATCTGTTTATCCTCCAGGGTTGGTTTTTCCCTCGGACTCAGCGAGGGATCCCACCTCTACCGCCTCAAGGGCAGTGTCCTGGAGCGTGAGACATTGGGTCGGGGATACAACTGGGGAGTGTGATCAGTACCTCGCCCAGGTGGCCTCACCTGCTGTGCTGAACAAGGGCCTTACCGGGGGGGGGGGAAGAGATTGGAAGGGATAGACAAGGAAGAGGGAAGGAAGCGGCCGTGGCCTTAAGCTAGGTACCATCCCAACATTTGCCTGGAGGAGAAGTGGGAAATCACGGAAAACCACTTCCAGGATGGCTGAGGTGGGAATCGAACCCGCCTCTACTCATTAGACCTCCCGAGGCTGAGTAGACCCCGTTCCAGCCCTCGTACCACTTTTCAAATTTCGTGCCAGAGCCGGGAATCGAACCCGGGCCTTCGTGGGTGGCAGCTAATCACACTAACCACTACACCACAGAGGCGGACACCGGCACTTCTAACTCGTGAATAAGATATCCTAAGTTCACCCACCTTTTACTCCCGTAAAAGCAAAGTTGGTCTGAAAACAGACCGCTGTAAAGTTAGTTATTTCCAGGTACTCACTCCCTCCTTACAGAAGGAAATCGCAACAGCGAGCTCACTGCATTAGATTTGCTGCACCTTAATTTAATTTCACTTAAAATACTACCACCTTGGAGAACAATCATCCTAAATACTTGAAATACTCTGCCAGTTCCAGATGGTATTCATAAACTACATTCATTTCTCTTATATTTCTTACCTACTTACATCACTTTACTCTTCGAAAGGCTAATGTTAATACCATACGGCCTTAATCTTGCCAGACAAAATAAACTTATCTACTCTCAAGTGCTCTCAAGTGTCTAATGATTTAAAGATAAGTGGCATAAATAAAACTTTAGGGGGTCCGCTGTCTGTAATTTCGTTTGTTTTGTCAATTTTTCAGATACTTGTCCGTTTTAGGTCAACTCAAGATCGTATCAGTGGTTTTTATTTCTTGTGTCTGTTTGTCTGTTTGTTCCACCATCACGGCGAAACGGCTGAATAGATCTGGAGCAAACTTCTTATTTAGAGTATACTCATTCCGGGAAAGGTTTTGATAAACTCTCTGAATAGACGGGGGTTAATAAGAAATCGAGAACAGTAATGTTCCATTTCCTCTTATTATTATTGATTTTCTGCAAAATCCGTGGACTATATGTGAAACGCCCCTTCAGTATAAACAACTTTTGTTATGTACATAATCTCGCTTACTCTTCAAGTGACGGAGAAAATCACTATTTTCTGCAGGTCTCATGCTATGCATTGAGTGACCGACAGACCGATAACGAACCTACAGGTTACCATGGCAACGTCTCTGACTGCTTACCAGCAGGGAAATAACGTATTGCCATTTTCACCATCATTCCTGTAAACTCGTGGTTGTTCCTTGGGTAGAAAGCAAGAAAGACGACAATCGGCCATTCTGCGGGATATTGACGGAATATCGTTGGAGTTTCCAATCGTCCTCGATTAGCACTAAGGGGCAATGTTAATATCTGAACATTACTGACGTCTAGTCCACTATTTCACACCGTAAGCTGTTTTCTGGCTTTTGCTATAATTTTTACTGTATTTCCATTCTACTTCTGTTTCCCGCCTTAATTTCTTACCTCTGCCTTGCCTCTTTAGGCTTAAGTAATAACACCATCAGTTATCTTCGTATCTGTTTACCTAAGAATCCCTGCACCTAAATTTCTCCTCAGTTAGCGCTTTCTTATATACGTAACTCATACGAACAGAAGTTATTAAGGGGCACTTTATTTTTCACTACATCCACTTGGTATTTACATATTTGTCCTATCCGGCTGTCCTCAGTTATAATCCTATTTTCTATTAATTTCAATTTCCTTAACTGTATTACTTTCTTCTTTAATTACTCCGTATGTAGGAGAGTGCTAATCCAGAAACCTGGACATACTTTTCTTTGAGAAAGAATTCCAAGCTGTTCAAATGTATAACTTTTGGCTCCGGAAAATATCGAAATATGGATACAATTTTAATGGCGGTGCAGACCTTTTTTCTGGTTTATTGGTGACTAAACGATAACACGTATCACAAAACAGATAACACAATCGCCATTCAATTTGGAAAAATCTAACACTATGGTCCTATGATATTTTGTCGTATTTATATCCCTTATACGTTAAATAGAGCTGTATTCCTCGATTTCAAAAGAATTTTGTTCTTTTTACACGTATATGTTATCATTTGACACACTTAGATGAAAGATAGAATCATCACAGTCAGCACGTACATTTATACAACCATTGGCCATATATAAGCCAAATTTTATGACTCCAGCTGTCATATGAGTATCAAAAATAATAAAGTAATATGTAAAAACTGTACCAAATTTCACCCTATTCAGTGATTCTAACTCAATTTAACGCATAAATAGAGGACATACGAGAAAATTTCATATGACCAACCATGTAGAACACTAAAAGGGGCGTCTGATTGTGAAATCCACTTCTCAGTATGTGGTAGAGTTTCAAGTCACTATCTCTCGAAATAAAAGTCCTCATTTATAAACGTGTAAATGCTTATCTACATAAATAAAGTTGTAGGGTTTCCACCGTCTGTAAATTCGTTTATTTTGCCAATTTTTCTGATACCTATCCGTTTTAAGTCAATTCCTGACCGTATCAGTGGTTTTAATTCGTGTCTATTTGTCGTTTATCTGTTTGTTCCACCATCACGGCGAAACGGCTGGATAGATCTCGACCAAACTTTATATTTAAGGTGTACTCATCCCGGGGAACGTTTCGATATGCATATAAATTTAAAATCTCTAAATAGAGGCGGAGGTGGGAGGATTATAGGGAAACCACAACAGCTTTCTTGCATTTTCTTTTATGCTATTCATTTTCTGTAAAATCCGTGGACTATGTGTGAAACGCCCCTTCATTATAAACAATTTTTGGTACGTACATAATTTCACTTGCTTTTCAAATTACGGAGAAAATTATAACTTTCTGCGGGTATCATGCTCTGCATGGAGTGACCGACAGACCGGCAGCGAACCTACAAGTTACCATGACAACGTCTCTGACTGCTTACCAGCAGGAAAATAACGTATTGCCATTTTCGTCATCATTTCTGTAAACTCGTGGTTGTTCCTTGAGTAGAAAGCAAGAGAAACGTCAATCGGCCATTCTGCGGGATATTGGCGGAATACCGTTGGACGTTACAATCGTTCTGGAATAGCACTACGGGGCATTGTCAATATCTGAACAGTACCGTGACATGTAGCCCATTATTTCAAACCGTAAGGTTACCGCTGGCATTTGCTAAAATTTTTACTGTATTTTTATTCGACGTCTGTTTTCCGCTTCGATTTGTTACCTCTGCCTTTCGGCTTTAGGCTTAAGTAATAACACCATACGGTAAGCCATCTTTATATCTTTTTTGTTACCTAAGAATCCCTGCGCCTAAATTTCTCCTCTGTTACCGCCTTCTTATATCCGTAACTCATAACATCACAATGTATTGAGGGACATTTTATTTTCCAATTCATACACTTGGTATTTGCATAGTTGTCCTATCGTCCTTCCTCAGTTATAAACCTATTTTCTATTAATTTCAACTTTCTTAACTGTATTCCTTTCTTCCTTAATTACTCCGCGTGTATGCGAGTGCTAATCCCGAAACCTGGACATACTTTTCTCTGAGGAAAAATTCCAAGCTCTTCAAATGTATGGTCCCAGAAAATATCGAAATATGGATGTATTTTAACGACGGTGCAGACCTTCGTTTCAGGGTAGTTTGTGGATAAACGGAAGGTCGTACTACAAAACAGCACATTCGCCGTTCAATTTGAAGAGATCTACAACTTTGCTCCTATGACTTATTGTCTTGTCTCGATTGTTGATATGTTAGACAGCGCTGCATTTCTCAATTATAAACAAATCTGCAGGACACGATTGTGACTGACATTAGGGAAATGGGCCTGTCTTTATAATGAAAACTCTCCACCTCCACTGTGAATGACAATTGCCAAGTGAGCCTGCCGTTATAATAGAAACTCCGGAACTCGACTGTGATTGGCAGTAGGAAATGTGGCCTGCCTTTGTAAACAAAACTTCTCCAATGCCTACCTTACATCGGAAACAACGTACGGTGTTTTGTTTCTCGGATAGCACATAGTGGCATGCAATTTAATATAATCTTACTAGCTGCATTTACAGTAATTTACGGAGAAATCCGTATACAATGTAGAATGCCTTAGCGAAGCACGGGTACATTTCCTAGTATCTTACAAATCTATGGCCGGCCCCGTGGTGTAGGGGTAGCCTCCCAGCCTCTTACCCGGAGGTCGCGCGTTCGATTCTCGGCCAGGTTCAGGGATTTTTACCTGGATCTGAGGGCTGGTTCGAGGTCCACTCAGTCTACGTGATTAGAACTGAGGAGTTATCTGACGGTGAGATAGCGGCCCCAGTCTAGAAAGCCAAGAATAGTGGCCAAGGGGATTCGTAATCTGCAGGCCATCGAGCTGATTAGTGGTCGCTTAGTAGGCAATGGCCCTTCAGTGCAGTAGTGCCATCGGGTTAGGTTAGGTTATAAATCTATGAGCAAAGCTGCCAGAAGGACAGGGCTAGGGATCGCTTACCAAAAGACTAATATTCTGAACACTACCGGTGATTGGAAAACAACAGAAGGCCAGAAGGTAGAAAATCTTTAAGTACCTTGGAGAATATGTAACAGGAAGGAAGAGGAGCAGCGATGAGATAAAAGAGACGGTGAAAAAGATGAGGACTATCTACCTTGCGACCTGAAAAGTGTACAATAAAAGAAACATAGTAACAGACGTAAACCTCAGGTATTACAAGGCAACAGTAGGGAACACGGTAATTCACATGGCCGAGACGATGACACTAGGAAGGTATGGGGCAGAGCAACTGGAGAAAGAAGAATGAAATATTCTGAGAAAGACAGTGGGACCAAAAAGGGGACGTGAAAGATGGGAAAGAATTTCAAGGAACGGACTGTAGCGAAACATGGGGACGATTTCCGAAGAAGTGAGACTCAAAAGACATGTGATCAGTATGGACATGGAGAGAATGACTATGGGAGAGAACGCGTAGGACGAGAGGAAAGAGGGGAACGAAGTGGATTGTTGCCTAGACTGAGATCGGGATGAAGGTGGAAGGGACAGGGAACTGGAGAAATGAATATACACCAACCAATATACCAGAGCCCAATGGCAGATAAAGGTACAAGAATAGGATAGAGAAGCACCAGTGGGGAAGATGAGAAGAGGATACTGAAAATATCAGCTGAAGAATTGGAGAAAAGAAGAGAGAGGGTGTAGAGCTTCTGGGGGAGGAGGAGAAAAACTCAATTCATGACAAAGCTGCCCGTGGTCCTACAGAAACCGTAAGGAAATAAGAAGAAGAAATCTATTAGAATCACATGACTACGGAAATTGAAACACTGCCGCTAAGTAAAGATTGAATTCCTCCTCCACATGCTGATCCGTTAGCGGCTACCCTGTGCACGTAGCACTGATATCTCTAGGTACTGCACAGACTCAAAGGAATAGTACCGGCTGAACTTTAAGAAATATTGTATTATTTACTTCTCTGCTCCCACCTGTATTACCTTTGAGGCTCGTAACATTGACCTCCATTTCTCCCTGTCCTTGTCTTGATCCACTTTAACGCTTCTTATTCTTATTCTTATTCTTCATGTGCCATGTCCTCGCGATCAGTAACATCACCTGCTGATTGTTGACAGCTGTTCTGAACAGAGTAAGCTTCGACACCCCAAACCACTGGCTCACGCTGCCTAGCCACGATGTTCTACTTCGTCCCGAGCCACATTTACCACCGGGCTGAGTGGCTCAGACGGTTGAGGCGCTCGCCTTTTGACCCCAGCTTGGCAGGTTTGATTTTGGCTCAGTACAGTGGTATTTGAACGTGCTCAAATAGGTCAACCTCGTGCCGGTAGATTTACTGAAACCTGAAAGAACTCCTGGAGGACTAAATTCCAGCCCCTCGGTATCTCCGAAAAGCGTATAAAGGTAGTTAATGTGACATAAAGCCAATAATATTATTAATTTTCCCTTGGAATATTACTTGTAGAAGATGGTATTTATTGTTCCGCATCATATCACCAAAGTATCCTAGCTTCTTTCACTTGATGGTGGTAGGAATTTCTGGTTCTTTGTTCATATGGTGCAAAACTTCTATATTGGTCATTTTAGCTGTCCAAGGTATCTTCAGCATACCTCCACACGTCCACATTTCAAACGCTTGCAATCTCTTGTTCATGGTCTCCGTTGGTGTCCTCGCCTCAGCTTCGTATAGTAGGATACTGAAACGTAGCACTGGAGTAGTCGTTTCAGTAATGTAATGGAAAGGTCAAAAGTTTTCTAAGTTTCTGAAAAAAAAAATGTTCTGGCCTGCTCAATTCTGAAACGGATCTCAGGAGCAAGGTCCCAGTCATCCTTAATGTGACACCCCAGGTATTTAAATGTTGCCACTCTCGCGATCCGGTGCTTTCCTACTTTGAGACTACCCCGAATACCAATCTTCTTTCCTACTTACAGCCATCCATTTGGTCTTCTTTAATTTCGACCTCAAGTCCATGGCGTTGCTGGCTTCAGTTACAATATTAAGTTGTTTCTGTGGATCCTGGAGATTGGTTGCAAGTAGGACAGTGTCATCGGCATACCTGATGTTATTCATGAGGACTCCGTTAACCACAACTCCTTGAGACTTTCCGTAGAGCATCTCGAAAAATCTTTCCAGAATAGATGACGAAAGGCACTGCTGAATGAATGCAGCCTTGATGAATTCCTTTCGTAATTTACACTTCTTTCGAAACACGACAATCCGCTCTTATGCCAGCACTCTGGTTCCAATAGAGATTACCAATAATACGGATGTCCTTCCCACCAAGTGCTAATTATCGAAAAATGTTTATGAGTTCGTTATGGCGGACTGTATCGAAAGCTTTTTCATATTCTTTGAAATAAGCAAAAGCATCTATATTGACATCCCAACACCGTTGAATTAATATCTGCAGACTGAATAATGCCTCTCTAGTACCAAAGCTATTTTTTCATAGGCAGTTAGGCTATAATTATTGTGGGCTCGCCACACCCGAAGTCGTATTATATCTTATTGGTACATAAGCCGGTCTTCAACAGTCGAACTTACTATAAATTATTATCTATGAAGTAACTGGAAATTCTAAATGACTATTAATATATCATGAATAAATGTTGAACTTTCCAGGTATTATACGACATTCAAATGTGAAACAAAACTGGTATTGTTGTATTTCGTTACAAACCGTATTGACTGCAGTTGTAGCTCGGAGTTGTACTTTGAAGTCTATGGATCTGTGTACTCTTGAGAAAGCTCCATACAACTGTGCAAAAACGAATCATCATGAACAGCGTCATATGCCATCACTCCATATGACCATAGCGGAGAGGTTTGAAATTTAATGGAGACGCGTGTCACGCATTCTATTGGTTTAAAATTATATAAAACGACCTCCCCTACCCTGCTGGCCAACATTCTGAGGGTATATAATAATGACGTATGGCCTCCGAAGAGGCCTGGTGCAGGTCTTTCAATTCAACGCCTCATAGGCGACCGGCGCGTCTATGAGGATGGGGCCCTACCTATCATGAATTCTAATGCTGAAGACGGCACACACACCCAGCCCCCGAGCCTTTGAAATTAACCAATTAAGGTTAAAATCCTCGACCCGGCCGGGAATCGAACCCGGGACCCTCTGGACCAAAGGCCAGCACGCTAACTATTTAGCCATTTAGCCAGACATTCTGAGGGTAAAAGTATTTTAAACATCTAACCACGGTGTCAGACGATATACACCTGCAGCGTTGATGACCATGGTCACCCGGTGAGCTGCTCTATCTCGTGCTTATTGTGGAAGGCAACAGAAACCAGAATGTACGCAGCTCGACATCATGCCGACGTGTACCTACGTTATCGTGGTGAATATGCCACAACGACTTCACTGATAGTAACGTATTTTTCTTTTAAAAAAGTATAAAAGTCGCAGTCGTGAGAGGTTCACTGTATTTTCCTTCTAACGAAGTCATAACAATCTATAACCGTTACCAATTTAAGCTGTATAAACCTTCTCGTTTTCTCAATATCGCTGTGAATGACAGACAGAATTAGGGATTTGATGTACATAGACTGCCGGGTATCACTGAGGCCGCCCCTAACCTAGAGAAGAGACGCTGCCCTTGGCATTTCCTCCACCGAGGGACCAGCACCCAACTAAAGGAGCTCCTTAACCGAAGCCATTGGTCCCTTTCTAGAGTTGGGTTACTTACATCCGCCCAACATTCAGCGTTGAGTCCCCGGCTGCATAGTCTACCACGTCCTAGCAACTAATCCTGTTTAGACTGAAAACGCGTGCGTTTATGCCATAAATTATCAAAATATGACATAAAACTTAGAAATTCAACGCAGAAACGTTAAATATTGCCTGCAATTCGCTTAGAAGACCAGCAGCAAACCGCCCATAATCCTAACATTCTTTCGACCTTTCCATTTCAACAACTTACTGCTCGCAAACCGTTACCTTCAAACTTCATTTAACCACAAAACGTTTCCAAGAAAAGGAAGTCCAACATTTGGAGATGGTCGTCTTAATCTGCATTCTATTGTAAAAGAACGGTCATCATTAGTGATAATTTTCATGTTAAAAGAACGGGTTTATTCAATGCTAAAAGTTTTGTCGTGTGGGGACGGCCATCTTGAGATATGCTTTCAACTTTATTCGAAAGACTGGCATGTACCCGCGGCTTCGCCCGCGGTTATTAATTCAGCCGTTAGATGTTAGAAACTATTTATTTAAGAGCAAACCAAAATACACTCTTAGTAAGTTATCTATGGAGCAGTTGTAGCAAAATCCAATATGGAGGCACTTAGGGCAATAAAATTAAACCAAAAAATTCCCTCAAATCTATTAAAATAAGCTGTAGACTCTTCAGATAACACGTTCACACAACCACCACACCAAATTAATGCACAAATACTCCCTGATACCCATTAACACTTCACAGAACACGAGCTCCCCTACACATGATCTTCCAGTGAGTCTATACTTTGATATTAGCCAAGAGGCCGAGAAGCGTTTTTGTCATGTACCGTTTATCAGCGGTACGTCATATCGACAAATCGATTATGTCATAAGACGCCTCGTTTAGCGATATACATGGTTGGCCTTATGACATTTTTTCGTATCTCCTTTATGTATGTGTTGGATTGAGTGTAAAACAAATTGCATAGAGTGACATTTGGGCTATAGTTTTCGCACATTGATTTATTTTTTAGGTACAGCTCCATTTAACGTACAAGGCATAGAGATACGAAAAACGTCATAGGACCAAAGTTGTAGGTCTCTTCATGCTGGGTACGACTGTGTCATTCGCTTTGTGATATGACTTACTGTACAGCTACCAATTACCTCGAAACGAAAGTCCGCACCGTCATTAAAATTGCCTCGATATTTCTGTACTTTTCAGGGTAAAATGTTAAACATTTGAACATCTTGGAATTCGCCCGTCGGTTACAGGCTGAACGCTATAATTTTTCAGAATGTCAGTTTTCTAGCTCGTCTGACAATGTGTGCCAGGAGATGTGTCATTCACATACAACTTACATGCATACATTTTTATATATTGTTCCACACAGTAAAATTTTTCCACATAGTAATTCATATGTGTGTCAATTTTGGGTGGTAAATCTCGCTGCTGTACAATCCTTGAGTTGACGTTGCCATGGTTACGGCTGGGCGTTTATTTATCGGATTCCTGGAGCAGCGGTAGTGTGGTGCCAATATCTCCATAACGGGTGGTTTATGGCCTTCAAACCCAGTTTTCGGACCCGTAGGGCTTACCGATTTTGTTCCTTGCGTGAAGGGGCTTAAAATGAGCAGTGTCTCGTCCCTGTACGAAAAATTTGATATTTAACCTATTTATTTTGATATACCCCCCATTCCCACCTAACTGTTTTGAAAATATAAAAGTAGCTTAAGTTCCAGATAGTAATTCATATGTGTAAAAGTTTTGGGAGGCAAATCTCGTTGCTGTAGAATTTTTGAGCTGACGTTGCAATGGTTACGGCTGGTCATTTCGTTATCGGATTCCTAGAGCAGGGATAGTGTGGTGCCAATATCTCCATAACGGTTGGTTTGGGGCCTTCAAACCTAGTTTTCGGGCTCGTAAGGCTTACCGAGTTTTGTTCTTTGCACCCAGGGGCTTAAAATGAGCTTTGTCTCGTCTCTGTACGACAAATTCGATATTTCGCTTATTATTTTTATACCTCCCACGTTCGACGCCCCCTCTAATTGTTTTGAAATTTTAAAGTATCCCAATTTCCTCCTTATACCATCAGCTATCTTCCATTAAAAGTCCCGTTAGAATCGGTCTAACTGTTTCGGAGATTAGCCGGAACAAACAAACAGATAGACAGACAGACAGACAGACAAAAATTGGTTTTTAGTTATAAGTACCGTATATACTTTAATATAAACTTAGTAAAATGCTGTTATTTTGACATTACAAACAGACACTTCAATTTTATTTATTTGTATATAGATTATCTTCATTTACGCCTTGTACCGTTAGAGAATGTTCATATTCATAGATTCTGTGGAAGCAATCGATTTAGGTGTATTTTAAGGTATAAAGACTGTCTCTACCTTATGTGAACGGTCAATTTTGCGACTTGTTGTTCAACGAGGTGAACGCTTTGTGGTTGAAAACGAATTTGTAATGAAGACTGGAGAATTATATATCAGACATCACATCCTGCATGGTACTGAAACAAAGACTGAATGCCAGTAATATTATTTTATTGTTACATCAATCGTAATTTTATTCTCATCTTCTGGAAGCGTCTGATTCTTTAAAGATATCCGATACGACAGAAACTCCTTTTGTATTCATTATTCAAGATAAATGATTTCTTGGAGTGAAATCCAATACATTTCTTTAAATATGAGGATCCCCATCAGATGGCAGATGCCGACGTGTGAGTAACGGAGATGATAAACAAGAGAAAGCCTCATTTCAAATTCGGCTTTCTCAATTATTCCCACGGTTGAAATGGAGAATTAAATCGTGAACATTTGATGTAAATATATTCCAGTAATTACCCGTGCATTTCAACCGAGAATCACTTGTTATTTCAGAGATAAATAAACAAAAACAGAGGCACGATGAATTCATCAGCTGAGAATTGAGCTCGATTATTGACTTTTTAATTAACAGAGTCAACCAGTTCACGTTGCATCACTCCAATTCTAGAACGCTCTTCGGCATCCAAAGTAGATTACTATAATGGCCATTCTCCGGACTGGTTGGTGTTATTGTTGTTGTTGTTTCCTGTACTTTACGTACAGCCGACGTTTCGAACGTTGTAGTATTCTTTACCTGCTCGATCCGAGGTAATCAGCCTCTCCAGGTAGCTACAGTCATCTACGACGTTGGTTGCTGTGCATCGCCTTATATCGTCTCTCTACCTCATGATTCCGCAAGCCCCGAGGACGTCTGTAATGATTGCAAATCTTCCCTCATGACCTTTCATCGCTACATCTGGCCGGCTGCAATCTCGTCACTTCCCGAGTCAACCAGCGTTCATCGTACTCTCGCATACACTGATCTGCTGTCCGGCTGCTTGCCCTTCGCTTACTTCACCGCTAGCATCACCTGCTTCATCGAGAAAATTCAGCTATGTTCCAGTAAATTCAGTGGAGGGCTTAGGCCAGTGTTTTTTGCATCCACCTTTTTCCCGAACATTTGAGAACTCAACCTTGGTCTTGTCAATGGTGGGATAAAGAGCCATTTATAATACGCTGACTGACAGAGCAAATGCAACACCAAGAAGGAGTGGTCAGAACTTTATGCCAATTGCAGGGTAGACTGAGTTCACTGAGGTATGCTCATTATGTGAAATGCGCCGCTGTGCTGTGCACGTAGCGAACGATAAATGGGACACGGCGTTGGCGAATGGCCCACTTCGTACCGTGATTTCTCAGCCGACAGTCATTGTAGAACGTGTTGTCGTGTGCCACAGGACATGTGTATAGCTAAGAATGCCAGGCCGCCGTCAACGGAGGCATTTCCAGCAGACAGACGACTTTACGAGGGGTATGGTGATCGGGCTGAGAAGGGCAGGTTGGTCGCTTCGTCAAATCGCAGCCGATACCCATAGGGATGTGTCCACGGCGCAGCGCCTGTGGCGAAGGTGGTTGGCGCAGAGACATGTGGCACGTGCGAGGGGTCCAGGCGCAGCCCGAGTGACGTCAGCACGCGAGGATCGGCGCATCCGCCGCCAAGCGGTGGCAGCCCCGCACGCCACGTCAACCGCCATTCTTCAGCATCTGCAAGACACCATGGCTGTTCCAATATCGACCAGAACAATTTCCCGTCGATTGGTTGAAGAAGGCCTGCACTCCCGGCGTCCGCTCAGAAGACTACCATTGACTCCACAGCATAGACGTGCACGCCTGGCATGGTGCCGGGCTAGAGCGACTTGGAAGAGGGAATGGCGGAACGTCGTGTTCTCCGATGAGTCACGCTTCTGTTCTGTCAGTGATAGTCACCGCAGACGAGTGTGGCGTCGGCGTGGAGAAAGGTCAAATCCGGCAGTAACTGTGGAGCGCCCTACCGCTAGACAACGCGGCATCATGGTTTGGGGCGCTATTGCGTATGATTCCACGTCACCTCTAGTGCGTATTCAAGGCACGTTAAATGCCCACCGCTACGTGCAGCATGTGCTGCGGCCGGTGGCACTCCCGTACCTTCAGGGGCTGCCCAATGCTCTGTTTCAGCAGGATAATGCCCGCCCACACACTGCTCGCATCTCCCAACAGGCTCTACGAGGTGTACAGATGCTTCCGTGGCCAGCGTACTCTCCGGATCTCTCACCAATCGAACACGTGTGGGATCTCATTGAACGCCGTTTGCAAACTCTGCCCCAGCCTCGTACGGACGACCAACTGTGGCAAATGGTTGACAGAGAATGGATAACCATCCCTCAGGACACCATCCGCACTCTTATTGACTCTGTACCTCGACGTGTTTCTGCGTGCATCGCCGCTCGCGGTGGTCCTACATCCTACTGAGTCGATGCCGTGCGCATTGTGTAACCTGCATATCGGTTTGAAATAAACATCAATTATTCATCCGTGCCGTCTCTGTTTTATCCCCAACTTTCATCCCTTTCGAACCACTCCTCCTTGGTGTTGCATTGTCACTGTCAGTCAGTGTACGTTCACGGAACTTTGGTTTTCGTCAGTGTGGGCTTGCTTCACTTCGATCAATCGATCAACCAAAGAAATTTTCATTCACCACCCTGAAAGGGTGGGTTGGGCCACCTACGGTGTTACGCCTTCTCTCTGGCCAAGAGAAGGGGGCATTTGGCAGATGTGATGGAGGAAGGAGGTGAGTAAAGAACGTGAAGAAAGAGGAGACGGGAGGGTGTTTTGCCTCTTCACTAACGGGTTTTTAACTTTATTTTATTTCATTACTATTTACAAGAGATTATTTTTCTGGTCTAGGGAATGAGCGTTATTACATAAAAGTTACTTATATTCTGACCTGGAAAAAATAAATTACACTACTCGATATGAAAGAAAGAAATTATACAAAGTAGTAATCGACAGAAGATCCTTCTGGAAGAGCAATTGGAGATTGCCAAAGATGTGATGCTGGAGTTACCTTCCCTCAACACTATTGTGTTTGCTGACTGGATGCTGCAATGTTCACTGAAGAGAAGAGTTAGCGGTGGGGACGGAATGAGGGGCACGGTTCATACTAGAGTCTCCGAAGTGGTGAAATGGAAATGAGTATTTAGGCCGGAATGTTAAGTTTGAAATCAGATATGGAGGGTTTGGTTTGCGGCAGTTTGTAGGTGTGTTAGGGTGAGAGGACAGTGGTAGGGGCAAATATTGAAGACGGTTATGGTGACGAAACGGATTAAATCCTCGACGGAAGGAGAGGGGAAATGAGAGCTCATGGGACTAATAGGCGAATCGGCTGTGCGGATAGGTGGGACGAATTTGGGTTTATCAGGAGCAGGAGCAGGACGAGCTTTACATTTGTGGGCGTAGGAAGGGTGTGCTTCTCCACAGGAGTTACAGACGGGAGGTTTCTCACTGTTGGGACATTTATATGTTGGATGTTCTTGCAAACAATGTACCCACTTAGGGTTCATAGCTCGACACTTGTTGGTCGTGTGTGAGTTGTGTATGAGACATCTTTCTCAGCGAGTAGTTTGCGGTTGGGGCGACACGTGAAGATTAAATGGACACACCCGAAGCCAGCACCCTGTCGAGATCTGCGGTGGGAGGTAGTAGAATTCACACCAAGCAAGTTAGGCCTGGTGCATTCCAGATTCGGAAGACTTACGAGCTGAGATACCTTCGGAGTTTAATGCGGTGACGATTTCCTCCTCGGTGATAGTTGTATCTATACCGCGTACCACAGAGCTGGTCGTGATAGAAGCTTGAGGGGAGTGGTGGAACCCGTTGACCTGCTCCAATTGTCGGAGAAAGCTTTTGTAACGCCGTTGATGGTTGGCCGATATCTGCAATCTCTTCACGGCGCAGATTAAACTTACGGTGGGTGGAAAAGTTGTTGCATGGGGAGCGGAATTGCTGAATTAGATTTTCTAGGATATAGACGTGGGTACCATTTGGTGGGTCTGAAGAGAGCGTGAATAGTTGAGAGGACGGCGGGCTTCTGAGACTGCAAGTGATTCGCTGGGGGCAGGAAGAGGAGGTTCAGATGCAGTTTTCAAAGGAAGGGTTGGAGATTGGTCAAGATTGACTGATGGGCGTCTGTTTGACTTACCGCCAAGCACCGGGTTGGTTTTGCATCATTTGGAAGGGTGATTGGGGTGGACCTTTTATACCAAACGGTGTTCGCGTCCCACGCTGGCGATGGAACGCGGAAGAAATCTCGCCTGGTAGTTGGGATCTGCGAAGGAGGACACGATCGCCGCGTGGTAGGCTGCTGTGGAAGACTCGAGGGCCGCTGACGCAATATAAGTAGTCGGTGTAGTGGTGATGAAGATGTCGCTGGTGATGGCGGCAGAGTAATTATACATGACGATCCAGTTCGCTGCTGTGGACGATGGGTGGAGACATCTGACGGAGAAGGCAGAAACCTCGACTGTCCTCTCGGCGAGCTTCGACCAAGAGATAGAGCTTGCTGAATTAGTAGCACTTTAATTGAAGCACTACTCAGTCCACATGTCTAGACACTGTCTGAGCGACTATGAATCGCCGTGTTAGAGTTTGGTGTGCCGGTGTGAGAACGTAAAGACTCATGCAGAGTTGTAACTGGCACTAGAGTTGCTGTACTCGATAACGATGGTTCTAGATGTGTGTGCCCTTCACTTCGAATTTTCTTTGGTATATGTGGTCGAGGCCAGCCCCGTGGTGTAGGGCTAGCGTGCCTGCCTCTTACCCGGAGGCCCCGGGTTCGATTCCCGGCCAGGTCAGGGATTTTTACCTAGACCTGAGGGCTGGTTCGAGGTCCACTCAGCCTACGGGATTAGAAGTGAGGAGCTATCTGACGGTGAGATAGCGGCCCCGGTCTACAAAACCAAGAATATCGACCGAGAGGATTCGTCGTGCTGAACACACGACATCTCATAATCTGCAGGCTTTCAGGCTGAGCAGCGGTCGCTTGGTAGGCCACGGGCCTTCAAGGCCTGTAGTGCCATGGGGTTCGGTTTGGTTTGGTATATATGGTCGAGATTCCTTTTAGTTTACGGTCGGCGGTAGCAGAGAAGGCTTCGGCCCACAAGTCACCATGGCTGGTCCATCGTCCGACAGCTCTGTATTCCGACCGACCAACCGAGCAGACGAGGGTGGCCACGACCTACCGTGGCTCTACGTCTCTGTAGTTGATCACTATCGTCGGTTGTCCTGAGAATCGTTTTCCGTGGTTTTCCATTCTCCTCCACTAAGGCGAATGCCGGGACAGTTCCTAATACAGGCTACGGCCGCCAACCCCCTCACCTTTTCCGCACACCTCATTCATCGTTGCAAATCTCTCTGGCCTGAATCGAGCTCGATAACTGCAGTCGCTTAAGTGCGGCCAGTATCCAGTATTTGGGAGATAGTAGGTTCGAACCCCACTATCGGCAGCCCTGAAGATGGTTTTCCGTGGTTTCCCATTCCCACACCAGGCAAATGCTGGGGCTGTACCTTAATTAAGGCCACGGCCGCTTCCTTCCCACTTCTAGCCCTTTCCTGTCCCATCGTCGCCATAAGACCTATCTGTGTCGGTGTGACGTAAAGCAACTAACTCTCTAGCCTGAGAGACGGCGTCACTGTCCAGGAGGCCCGCCTCCCCCTTCAGGGATGGAATGAGTGTAGTTAGTAGTTTAGTTTACGAGTGCTTAACACTCTTTATTGATAAATTTCTGTGAAAAACAAATTGTGACTGGATTTTGAGAATGCGGGACCTGTTTTCATATTTTATGCACCTATTCAGGTAGAATGGCGCCAGTTTCATGTATCAGTTAGCGATGTATTGCAATAATGCTTAAGGATGATCCCATCTCTTAATAATAATAATAATAATAATAATAATAATAATGCTTTTTCGTCCTACTATGTAAGTTTAGACTTTCGCAGACGCCGAGGTGCCGAATTTGGTCCCGAAGGAGTTCTTCTACGTGCCAGTGAATCTACCGACACGAGGCTGATGTATTTGAGCACCTTCAAATACTACCGGACTGAGCCAGAATCGAACCTGCCAAGCTGGTTTCAGAAGGCCAGTGCCTCAACCGTCTGAGCCACTCAGCCCGGCGATCCCATGCCTTGTATTCCCATTATTATTGTGTATATCTGTCTTCCTGTCTTCCTTCCCAGTTTCCTGAAAATGATATTTTTTATTATTGTGTACATCTAGTCTTTAATTATTCGACATTGCTGTATCTGTGCACCCAATTACACCTATTTGAAACATATGTCTCGCCCACGAGCAGCGTGCCTGTCTCTCACCCAGATGGCTCGTGTTCGATTTCCGGTCAAGTCACGAATTTTCCTGGATCTGAGATTTGGTTCGAGATCCTCTCAGCCTACGTCATCATAATTGAGGAGCTATCTGACGGTGAGATAACGACGCCAGTGTAGAAAGCCAATAATAGCGGCAGAGAGATTTCATCATGCATGACCATACATCACCTCATCATCATCATCATCATCATCTGTTTACCCTCCAGGTTCGGCTTTTCCCTCGGACTCAGCGAGGGATCCCACCTCTACCGCCTCAAGGGCAGTGTCCTGGAGCTTCAGACTTTTGGTCGGGGGATACAACTGGGGAGAATGACCAGTACCTCGCCCAGGCGGCCTCACCTGCTATGCTGAACAGGGGCCTTGTGGAGGGATGGGAAGATTGGAAGGGATAGACTAGGAAGAGGGAAGGAAGCGGCCGTGGCCTTAAGTTAGGTACCATCCCGGCATTCGCCTGGAGGAGAAGTGGGAAACCACGGAAAACCACTTCGAGGATGGCGGAGGTGGGAATCGAACCCACCTCTACTCAGTTGACCTCCTGAGGCTGAGTGGACCCCGTTCCAGCCCTCGTACCACTTTTCAAATTTTCGTGGCAGAGCCGGGAATCGAACCCGGACCTCCGGGGGTGGCAGCTAATCACGCTAACCACTACACCACAGAGGCGGACCCATACATCACCTCGTAATACAAAAGCCTTCGAGCTGAGCAGCGGTTGCTTGGTAGGCTAAGTCCAAAGTCTGGGAATTGAGGACAGACTAATGGATTCGTTCGGGAAGGGTAAGCGATGCAGAAGAACACCTAGAATTTATTATTAAGGCTCAATTTTTGAAGACGTCAACCACAGAAGAACATGAGGCCATCGTTGAATAGAGCCTTGTGTTCGTTCATTCTCAGATGCTCACAAATGAAACATTGAAAAGCACAACAGTCTATGACTAAATGTGTATAATTATGTAAGCGTGTAAAATTACGAAATTAGTGAGACAGGCAGAGAAAGACGTTCAGAAAATGACAAAGCTGAAGAAGACAAAACATTTTCCATTCTTGATGTTAAAACAGTGGCTTCCAAGCAACCATTATTGTGCACCTGTCGGCACCATATTCTTTACAGCCCTGCTGATCGGTGATAGCCTCACAATAGTGCATTGTTCCACCGTCAGAGAGCTCGTCGTAAACCTCAGGTAATGCTGCCACCCTCGTATTTCAGCCCACAGTTGCTTCTCTCATACTGGAGCGTCCTGCACACACTAGGGCAAGTTCAGTGCCGTAAGGAAAGAAATATGATTCAGCAAAATGGGGAAAAACATCGTCATTTCCCATATTCAGCCTTTTGCATAATAACAAATACAACATTTCGTCAGATTTATAAGTATAATTGATATACTGTGAGTAAAAAGTATTCGGACAACCGCGGCTATCGCGAGGAGGCGTCCTAAGATGCGTGAAGACGGGGATATAGCGGTTTAAGAATTGCGTTTTCTGTCCACTGACATCCGCATTTATTCATACGTCGCAAAAAAAAAATACAAAAATTGTAGTAGTAATGTCTGGTACATCACAATAAGAAACAAAAATCTCTTTTTGCGGCGACTCGGCCGGGAATCGTTCCCGGTACCTCTGGTTCCAAAAGCTAGCACTCTAACCATTTAGCTATGGAGCCAGACTATGTAGGAAAAGTAGTAAAATAACTGGCGATGGTAGAGCGAAGAACGATATGAAGTACAGACTACGACATGGAGAGTTTTTTTTTTCTTTCAGTTTTGCATTACGTCGCACCGACACAGGTAGGTCTTATGGCAACAATGGAATAGGAGGGCTAGTAGTGGGAAGGAAGCGACCATGGCCTTAATAAATGTACGGCCCCAGTGTTTGCCTGGTGTGAAAATGGGAAACCACGGAAAATCATCTTCAGGGCTGCTGACATTGGGGTTCGAAACCACTATCTCCCGAATGCAGCCCCTTGCTCGGTTACGAACATGAAGGTAAGGTATTTACTGTGAAAATGGATTTGTTCGCTTCACATATGGATCTGTGGCATTAGAGTGATGTCCCTGAAAATGTTCTATGTTGCATTGTATGAATTTGAAGTTGAACAATAATTAGCGCAGAAAAATAGAATAGGAGCTTTAGAAATGTGGTGTTAAAGAACACTGCGGGTTAGTTTGGTAGGTCGAAATGCAAAGAAAGAAATATTGAAAGGAGTTGGGGAAAGAAGAAAAATTCCGCAAAATTTGACCACAAAAAGGGACGACTTAATAGGACATAACCTTGAGACATCCCGATCTTCTTCACTTAGTTTTTGTAAGAAATATGGTAAGGGAGGAGGGTGTAAGAACAGAAAGGTTAGACCGAGGTATGAATATGACGAAAGATTCGAGTAGACGTAGAGTGCAGTAGTTAACATGGAAGTGAGTGTGGCCTCGCGGTGTAGGGAGCAACGCGTCCGCCTGTCACCCGATGGTCCCGGGTTCGATTTCCGGAAGGGTGAGGGTTTCTTAAGTGTAATGATTAATATCATTGGCCTGGAGACTGGGTGTTTGTGACGTCCTTAATCTTCCTTTCCTTACACACAACATTCCACACTACTGTCATTCCAATTACACGCAGGTTCATACAATATGTTGCCAGTAGGGGCAAAATATCCACATGAGTGGACACCCCGAACAAATAGCATTTTTTAAAACATGAAAGTGAAATGTTTAACACAGGATAAAGTGGCAGTATACCTGTCTAGAGACTGACGACTCAAACATAGCAGGAATGTAGAACATAAGAGCCGCCACTGCTCTATGGACGCAAACAAGCAGCGCGCGCCTTCATTTCATTTCCTATTCCTTGTGCTACGTCGCATATTCCCTCCTAAGTGCATCAAATATTTCGCTCGCAGACTCGCATGAAAGGAGCTCTGTGCCACACTTCCTCTTCCAACGAATTAAGTTTACATCGAGGAGTCGAAGTAGCGCCATATGTGCGAAAATCTCGTTCGATGTAAAG
The DNA here is from genome assembly GCF_040414725.1 of Anabrus simplex. Classification (NCBI taxonomy): domain Eukaryota; kingdom Metazoa; phylum Arthropoda; class Insecta; order Orthoptera; family Tettigoniidae; genus Anabrus; species Anabrus simplex. The sequence goes on along the minus strand of NC_090270.1, from coordinate 260,828,016 downwards.
CATAAAGAACTACATCTGATACATTTCTCAACGCTCATCAACCCACGAACGACCCAAAGCATAATAACTGGACACAAAAAATTACTATATGCTCTAAATAGTAATCACAATCCTCCTCCAATTACCATTGATGGTATCGAAGTGCCATACTCATTGGGGTAACCTTAAATAAGACTCTGACTTGGAATGTGTGCAGAAAAGTAAATGCATTCCTTTATCCTTTGAAGCGTCATAAAAATGTTCTCCCACTGGACCTTGAATTAAAACTCATACAAACACGTCTATTCCCAATGTTTGACTACTGTGACAGTATATTGATTGACCTAACCTGTGAACAAGCAGCAAAACTACAACTTGTACAGAACTCTTGCATTCGATATGCCTTCCAGCTCCGACATGATGCTCATATAACACCATACTACAAAAAGTTGGAATGGTTACGTTTAAATGACCATAGAAAAACAGCCCCACCTATCTATCGTCCAATTTTAAGCTTCTTTCTTCATTCCGCGAAATTAACATTCGTTCCGGATCACTACTTGAAATAGCACCGCATCGAACAAATACATACAGCCATTCATTCCTGGTCTCTGCTTCGAGGTTATGGAATACGATTCTGGAAGATATTAAAAAGTCTTGCTCGTCTAGGACATTTGAAACAGCCTACCGTAAACTCCTCCAGAGAACATACAGTTGACTCGAATGAATGTAAGAGTGAATGACGTGTGAATGAAACTAAAAATTACGTACTAGATTTAAGTATCTTAGGCTATTCCATTTACGTTCTTACTCCTCTCATTTAAGGCTACAGACTGTTTCTAGTAACATCGATTTTAGTATACTAATGTTAACATACTAATATTCAGTTAATTTATTTTAGCCTTATATTTGAATAAGTTTTCCTTCAAGCTAATTAGTACATATATTCTTTAGGTATTAATCTGATATCTTTTTGTAATTATCCACTCTCTATTTATCCTATAATTTTCATCAATAGTAATCTTAATAATTAATTTTATTGTTGTTATTCCTTATCTGACATACTTATCTCAATAACTGTAATTGATTACAATGATATTTTTAATTAATACTGTAAAAATAAAAATATTGTATGTGTTTAAGTGCAAAAGACAGCCAAGAGCCATAACTTCGCCACTTAATAGAGACACAAATAAATAAATAAATAAATAAATAAATAAATAAATAAATAAATAAATAAATAAATAAATAAATAAATAAATAAATAAATAAATAAATAAATAAATAAATATTATTATTATTATTATTATTATTATTATTATTATTATTATTATTATTATTATTATTATTATTATTATTATTATTATTATTATTATGTAATATATAGTATCATATATTAGATCCTTCTTTGTTTTTATTAAAACTATCTGCCCTTATACACACATTCATAAAACTCTGTCCAGGGCTCCTATAATATAATTTTAGGTCCGGGCCTTTACATGCAAAAATGGCTCTCCTCAGCTCCTCAGCTATTATTTCACCTAACCTCCAGTCTTCACTCTCTTTCCCACTTACTGTTCGTCCCTTCCTCTACGCGGCCAATCCATCTTAGCCTACTGTATGTCCCTGAATTTTCTTCATCATGGTCCCAAATTTACCGTAAGTTACCTCTGATGTAGTCAATTTTCATGTTGTCTTTCCATGTGACATCACACATCCATCTTATCACTGTTTCGGCCACTTCTATCTTCCTTCTTTGATCCCTAGTAGTAGCCTATATTTCAAATCCATATAATATATCCGGTCTTCCACCTTTCATTTGAGAGATTATGTTTTTATTACGTGGCACCGCACTCACATTTCTCCAGCTCAGCCAGCCGCATAGGAATGTGTTCAGTCGCCTATTCCTCTGAAAATCCGATCACAGTTACTTGAGTTTGGTAACAGTAGTTAAAATATCAGCCTGGAGTTTTATGGATTTTTCCATTGATTACCATGGGCTATATTCGGTTCGCTATACATATTTAAGGAAAGTACCGGCTTTGCTAGTTAGATTTGCCCGATATTATACTATATGGCTTATAACAATGGTGGAGAAATACATTTTCTAATGGTCAAAGAATTACTGCAATCGGTTCACTGGTTCCCTATATTAGCATCCTCATACAAACGAACAAAGACACTGTATATACTATAGTACATATTTGTATAGACATTACATAAATGAAATTTCCATCTCCTGTGCCATGTACATCTAAATTTTATTAAATTCACCTTTCTTCCTCTCTGATTTTTTCTGGGATGACTGGTTCTCTTTAGCTAGGACCGTTTTATGTGCCTTCATTATGTGTAGACTGTATTTTTCAAAATCAGTAAGTGGATTATCTTGGTGTATTTTATTCTATCTTGGTGTATTTTATTCTTAATATGCACGTAGAATTTGTCTATCACTTTACTTCACAAACCAATGACGGGCCACTACTGACTGAATTAAATAACTGTCTTCTTTCCTTTCAAGTAAGAGAAGTTCTCACTGGCCTGACCACATAGAAGTAGTAAGTAATCTCTACGCTATTTTTGTCTTTATCTGAAGTATTCTGACAGCGTTAAATATACAGCTTAATTCGCTTACCGACTCTCCAATTTTTTACAGTCACTGCAAGACAAATATGAACTGCAGATTGAACGCTACTTTTAAACAATGAGATCGTAGTCCCGAAAGTTATAAGGTTTGGTATCTTAGGAGAAGTTTATACACCAAAGTCAAACTAACAATAAAAGAAGACTTAGAAATGTTTTAATTGTTTTGTACCTCACATTTTGAACTCCGACCAACCCGACGAAGTAGACAGAGAAATTAAATTTATCTACCTGGCTACAGTGCCGTATTTTAAGAATAAATTCGAGCAGGACGACGTAGATGTGAGGGGTCTCATAATCGGTGCCAGAGGAACAGTCTCTAAGAAGACGCTAGAGCTGATGAAGACCTTCAACGTCACTTCCTAGGAATTCATCGCCTGGGGACTGAAAGCGCTCAGGTGTTCTCTTGTATTCGCCAGACTGGGACATAATTTCCTTTAAATGTTTTCATTTTTGAATGAATTTTTGTGTGTATTCTTTTCCTTATGCAGCCTCCTATTGGAGGAAGATTTAAAGTTTACAGAATCATTCATCTTAACTTCGTCTTCTTCTTCTTTATCAGTTTACCCTCCAGGGTCGGTTTTCCCTCGGACTCAGCGAGGGATTCCATCTCCGCCGCCTCAAGGGCAGTGTCCTGGAGCGTGAGAGATTGGGTCGGGGGATACAACTGGGGAGGGTGACCAGTAGTCGCCCAGGCGGCCTCACCTGCTATGCTGAACAAGGGGCCTTTTATGGGGGGGGGAGATTGGAAGGGATAGGCAAGGAAGAGGGAAGGAAGCGGCCGTGGCCTTAAGTTAGGTACCATCCCGGCATTTGCCTGGAGGAAAAGTGGGAAACCACGGAAAACCACTTCCAGGATGGCTGAGGTGGGAATCGAACCCACCTGTACTCAGTTGACCTTCCGAGGCTCAGTGGACCCCGATCCAGCCCTCGTACCACTTTTCAAATTTCGTGGCAGAGCCGGGAATCGAACCCAGGCCTCCGGGAGTGGCATCTTAACTTCTTAACTCACTAAAAGTTATAAATTGATACTTAGATACTTTATTTCTGTCTGTTACCTCATGCATGTTAGGCGATGTTAATTATCATAATTAGAATTTTAAATATATATATTTCGAAAATGTAACTCTTTAAGCCGGTATTTCCTAAATTATTAATTCATATCTTAGCATTTCACTATTTATACTGCACCCGTCCACCTCCCGAGTCCCAGACTAGCATTTATCTCAGGGGTGTCGGTTCATTATTTTAAGTCCACGAATATATAAATATAGAGGCATAATAGAACACGGGAATGAACGGAGCAATTTAAAATTAAAATGGGGAAAGCTCGATTGTAAACTTGAATTTAAGGACTCCATGATAGGACTAGGAAGTGACTGTTAAATTTAAAAAGGGCCTCATCTAACTACAATAAAAAGATTATGAGAATGGTTTCCTTTGAAATAATTGCCAGAAGGAGCAGTTTATTATTAAGCCACCCGACGTACGAAACTTTGATACATTTGGCAATGATATTTAAATTTCCACACATGTTACATAAACAAATCACTTGCTATACCGCAAGTGGTATCAATATCTTGCTGGGTTGCTTCTGAAAGAAATTACAATTGGAGTATAACTTATGGGTCGATTCCATTTGAATCGAACCGTTGTTCAAGGATATAGCTTCCTTCTATCGGGAGCCCGAGCATAACCCATGTTACGGTCGGCTTCCCGATTTAACTAAGATGATGTACCCCGGCTATATACATTTTTCCGAGACCGGTACTCGGACTGGGTAATGTTTCTCGTGAATTACGAAAAATGGATTACACGGACAGTTCCTATCTTACGATGCCCAGCTGATGCCATACCACTGAATTAGCATTTATATTTTATTTACATATGATCTGAGATGGTACAAAGTAGCCTCAGTAGACTACTGCCACAGATGAGATAACGAGAAGCGGTGGGAAATACCGTGCCGATGACCTCCTCTCGCATCGCGGGCGAAGTAAACAAACACACCAAGTATTACTGTAACTCGTCCCGTGCGGAAACCGTATGATAACGAGGTAACAAATGACATAATATTTATCATTCTTATTATTCAAACATACGAATCGAGGGATGTTGTCACCAATTAATTAATTCACTATCGTCAGAAATTTCATTTATCCATGAAATTATCATCCTTGAAATTATTATTATTATTATTATTATTATTATTATTATTATTATTATTATTATTATTATTATTATTATTATTATTATTATTAACGGTTCCTGGCACTGTCACGTTTGATTAATATCGTCATTATTATGCGGGACGCAAACACAAATGGTTATTAATGTTATTATTATTAGTATATCCCTCTTGTGGTTATTATTATCATTAATGAATAGGTGACCCAAGATATTATTATTATTATTATTAACGTCACTCAAGATATTATTATTATTATTATTATTATTATTATTATTATTATTAATGTTACTCTATTATTATTAATGAATCGGTCACTTCCGCCAAAAATGCATTAGGATATCGGTCGCAATCACAATTATTTCACTGATCAACCAACGTCATCATTACTGTTATTATTAATCTGACCGCGACGATTTAACATCGTCCTTACATTGTTATTATTATTATCGGTTGCATATTCTCATTTAGATTCCCGTTTAACATCTTTATCAACGCTCAATTAATTTAGGCGGTCCAATCCTTTATCTGCAATATTTATTATTATTAGGGTCTATTATCACGACATCATGATTGTCATCACTCGTCATTACAATGATTACAATATACGATCATTTATGTGGAATCAGAACTCTCATTATCCTTAAATCCGTAGTATCTCGACGAATAGCGGTGCAGTCTATTTATTTCGTACATGCTGTCAGGGGTTCGAATTCTACCCGCTACGTAACTCAGTATTTCTCTGTGACGCTGCCCGTACATTTTACACTCATTTATATCCTAAGTGTCTCTCGTACGGAATTTATATCCCTTTCTATCTCAATATTCCTTGATTCATTTATTTCTCACAGAATTATCAACTGACTTATTTATTCCACTTCTGACATCGTACGACCTTTTATTATCTGACTGCAGATTCTTTAACATTTTTCTATCTCATTTTGATCTACGCCTTATTTCGTTCTCCACAAATAATCGTAACATTTTGAAATTATATTTACCAAAATTTTACAATCATGGTTTCGTAATATTAGTCCTACGTGTTCCGGCTACTGAATTGCAAATTTAAGACACGACATTTATTCGTAAAGAAAAATATTGGACCGTAATTTAAACCACACGTTCATTAACATGTACGGATTATTAGCACCGATCTTATATTTCAATATTATTAATTTATCAAGTTAAATTACCACACACTTTAATTCCGAATTAAAAGGACATCCCGTCATTAAATGATTTCCGACAAAATCAACACCTGATCACTTAAATTTTATTATTACGCACTGATCACTAAAATTTCCAATATCTCATGAATTATTATTATTATTATATCGCTTCTCACAAATTTAACAACTTCACTTTGGTATGACAAGGCTGGACTTCCCTTCAATGTCATTACATAACTCGTCAAAATGACTAACAGAAAAGCACAGATCGGGTCTATTTGACTATGATAACAAAATCAAATGTAAAGAAAATTATTCTTGAATACAAAGAAAATAAGAATACATGCATGACTTAACGTACTACCCTATATCTACAAAATTTACATCTACAACAAATGAATACATAAAAGGACCCGATTATTTACATTGTTATTATTTAATACTGTCCGTGCTACAAATTTAGGATGGGGTCGTTAAGCGACTCATCTTGTTAGAGAAGGTAACCAAATTTAATCAAATTTTTCCCATTTTTCCAATCACGCTAACATTTCCCAAATATTATTTACAGTTTAGTACTCATCTTAGTTATCTTAATCCATTCCAGCTTGGCAGATGAGAGGCTCCTTTCGGCCCCTCTCCGCCGTTCTTACTCCTCCATTCTTGATGGCGTAGTTCCACAAATGATTTCCTGGCACATTACCATTTTACACTAATACCTTAATTATCACAATAATTTACCATTGACAAGGTTAACACTGAACATTTACTTTTATAAAACAAATTAATACCCTAGACCCAAATTTTTAATATTTTACACTGTTTTAAGCTTCGTCCAATTACCGCACAATGGACATGGACACGTACGGCGGTGTGTCAAATTCTACGCCCGTCGCGATTTATGTCGTCCGACGCGATACGTCTGTTTCATACGGCCCTCTTGAAGTGTTCATGATATCGGTTATATTCCAAAGTACAGGCTATTATTCCCTCAAAGTACTGTTCGTCACACAGTATGTTATTTACGTACTTATTGCGGTGCAATTTATATTACTTACTCTTACAATGCAATTAACTGACTTCACTATGATATTTATAACTGACAAATACTGTCCTAAGTTAACTACTTCCAGTTCATGTTGCTTGAGCGCGATCACATTTTATAAGTACTGGCGGATGCTCGCGCCATTAAATGTTGAGTTACTATACGCCCGACGGATTTGAAGTCGGCTGCGAAACGACGGTTCAGCTCCAGAGATTCACTTCAAGTGTGGTGGCGAGTATCCCTTGCGCTCGTATATATGGATGAAGCTTTCCCTCACGGATTCATTGGCGTCATCCCCTTGAGGGAGGGGGTGGATTTTTAATATCGGCACTTGCACTCCGAATTTGACGTTAAAATTTATATCAAATTAATCCACTCCTCTAGCTTATTTGCTGGATTAAATATGAACTCCTGGCGATCACAGATTTAGGAGATACGGGTGGATTTTGCTCCTCACATTTTGCGCCTTTGGAAGCGTCCCTTACAACGTGGTTTCCGTCCAGCCAATGACATGCAAGCTGTCTGGTTTCCAAGAAATCCAGCCTTCAATTTATTTAATTTGCCAATAATTATTGATTATTTTTCCATGCGTGACATCTAATTAATTCATTACATTGCTCCGTGTACTCACAATAATTTATTACTGATTACTTTTGAAGTTACGAGAATATCTCATCCATCATCTCTTAAGATGGTATCCCTGAGTCTTCCATCAAATTTTAGCGATTGGCCGGCAAATGGTCACGTGATTTAAATTTCCACCTGCCCGAACCTAGGCTAGCGAATGTCCTCGCAACCGCTGTAGTTTTCCATGACGTCACGGAACTCTCCGTCCGCCAAAAATATCCCAGCGCATTACTCATGTTGCGAGCTTCCTTTGTGTCACCTACCCCCTTCTCTTTCTGACCAAGACTTATTTGTGGACTTGTATTTCCCTGTTCGCCAACTAATGGGATCCCCTGCTGTGAAGTAGCTAAATGTTGTTGTGTCGAGCTAAGCCTCACGGCTCCAGTCTGTCGCGTACTCAACCTATTATTTCAACAAAGCTTGTACGGAATAAGTTTTCTGTATTTCAATAACTGTACCATATATTATTTTATCAATCAAATCATGACTGACTATGGACCTATGTCACTCGGGTTCAATACATATTCCTAATAATTCACACCTTACATTTTTTAAGCAAATGTACGAAATATAGAATAATACCGATTGTTTATGCTAGAACAATAACATATCATTAGCCCAATTTTCTGTATACTAATCAGAATTAAACTCAGTATAATACATCTAACAAAATAAAGAACACTTGAAAATTGCATACGCCGAACGCCGTCAAAGTAGAGTGAGACGTAAAAACAATGACATTAACATCTAAACATCTATTGTTGATTAGCATTCGTGCAAATTTCTTCTTGAATACTCACCTGGTAGAGTTAAATACGACACATTTAATCATGAAAGATTACAAAAATTTTAATAATTTTGCTGTTTTATCTCAAAGTAAGTTTAGTGAAATACTGGAGAACGCCAATTACGCACACTCAGCGCTAAGGCTGCGGTTACGGAACAACTGGCGGCTACCACACGAGCTAGCGGTACATTTTATAAACATTCCTCTGTGGTGAAGCGTTGGAATTTTATCACGCGCGAGCTGGCGCTATCTAGCGCCAGTAAAGAGAGTGAAAGGGTCCGCTGTCGATTTCCTCGCGCCAGTTGAAGCTTGTTAGCAGAGTGGTAATCATGGATTGCGAAAAATTAATAAACGAAGACAATTTGATTTCAATCCATTCCGCTCAGACCTTAACATTTTTTAAATTATGTATAATATAAAAGAAAATATAGAGTCCGACTCGTTCGCTGAATGGTCAGCTTACTGGCCTTCGGTTCAGAGGGTCCGGGGTTCGATTCCCGGCCGGGTCAGGGGTTTTAATCCCTTCTGATTAATTCTTCTGGCTCGGGGACTGGGTGTATGTGTCCGTCCCAAAACTCTCATCATATTCAGACAACATACTGCACTACCAACCACCACGGAAACACGCAATAGTGATTACATCCCTATATATATATAGATATAGGGTCGGCGTCAGGAAGGGCATCCGGCCGTAAAACAGGGCCAAATCAGCATGTGCTACGCAGCTCACACCCGCGACCACGCGTGGTAGGAAAAGAAGAAGAAGATAAAAGAAAATATAGAAAATGATATATTATTATAGTCTATTATATTCCAAAATGTCACGAGTTGGACAGTACACAGATAAATCTTCCAACAGACAGCCTTCAACCACAGGCAACAATAATAATGACGGGAACAAGGGGAAGTACAAACGAACAAGTTAAACTTACGGACATCTTAATTGGACAGGAAGAAAATTACAAACAGAAGTGCGTGGATGGAACAGCACAAATGCGGAACTATAGACCTCCAGCTTGCTCGTATACTGACTTCGGAGATAAGGAGAAAACGAATGATCTCAATGAATCCATCCTACCAACACTGACCGAAGAAGCAGGATCCGATGAAAAAACACCCTGGAACACAGTGGTGAAGAAATCGAGTCAGCATCGTAAGACTATCATCGGAACGAAACAAAGCAACGAAGAACTACAACCGGCAGTCAAAACAGCATGGCTATATGTGGGAAAGATAAAAGAAGGAACCACAGAAGATAACATTAAAAACTATTTATTAAGAAATGGCATTACACAGATAAAAGCCTGTGAAATGCTTAATACACTTGGGTCCATGAAAGCCTGCAAATTGGGAATTCCTTTTGAATTTCTACAAACAGCAGAAAAACATGATTTCTGGCCTAAAGGTATTCTAGTTAGAAGATTTTCTTTTCGAGGCCAAAGACGCAACATTGGAGTGTCCCTCGAATAATAAAATAATCAAGATTCTTCTCTGGAACATCGAAGGACTAAAAAACGCCTTACTATTAATTCCTCCAAAGACAATGGAACATTTCGATGTTATCATAGCTACGGAAACTTTTCTTTTAGAACCAACAGACCTACCAAAATTCTATGGATACCACACATTTACAACGCCAACAGGAGGTAGACCGGCTGGAGGAGTTTCATGCTTCCTCAAACCAACTGTTGGAAGAGTACATGAAATCCAGAGAAGTGAAAACACAATCATAGTAAAAAACACTGACCTAACATTAATAGGAATATATATCGCACCAGATAATTCAATAGAAGATGTAGTAGAATCAGTACTTAATGCAATAGGGAAAGTAAATACTGCGGAAGAAGTGATAATCGCGGGTGACCTCAACTGCAGGATAGACAAGCCGAACGTGAAATCAGAGTTAGTTATTCAGATCCTGAGGGATGAAGGTTTCCCAATGACAAATAAAAAAGACCTTAAAACATATTTTGCTCCAAATGGCTCCAGCGCAATTGATCTTTTATTCTACAGAGGTGATAGATTTATGATAAACAAGAAGTTATATGGTCCTCAGGGTCAACGCTAATCAGAAAATATATACCCATCTGCACAGAAATTGAACACAAAGAATCACGGAAAACAATAATTCGCGATGATAAGGACATCACACTTTCAAGAAATATTGATGCAACGAAACTGCAAGACCACCCGAATATACGAAAAGCAAGAGCACTTGTAGCTCGAGGACACCTAAATGAAGCAGTAGAAGTCGCTACAAATCTGATACAGGAAACCGCTTTGCCTGTGAAAGAAAGGAGAGCACAAAAATGGTTTGACAGACAGTGCTACATAGCACGAAAAGACACCTTACGCGCGTTATACTCAGCCAGAAAAATGGAGACCTCTGATTACTTGGAAGCATATTGCCATCAAAAGAATAAATTACAGAAAACTTCTGAAAGGAAAGCGAGCTGAATATCTGGAAGCAGAAGCAAAAAAGCTTGTGGTTGAAGCAGAAACAGACCCATTTCGATCCCTCAAGAAAAAGCAAGAGTGTAGAGCGAGGGAAATACCAATGGAAATATGGGAAAAACACTTCTCAGCGCTTTTAAATAGGGTCAGCAGAGCAAAAGATGACACCGCAAACCACTCCATCGATCCAGAACACGAAATTAGACTAACCACGTGGGAAGTGCAAATGGTAATCAGCAAAGGAAAAAAGGGTAAGGCAGCAGGACCGGACAACATATATACAGAACACTTAAAAAGTACTCAAGACCACTTACCACAGCTTTGGACAGAACTATTCAACAAATGTCTAAATTTAGGCAAAATACCGGAAGTTTGGAGAACGGCAACGCTGAAGAATTTGTACAAAGGGAAAGGAGAAACTGACAACCCCGACTCATATAGAGGTATAGCTCTAGAAAGCAATCTATACGAAGCATTTGTAACTATTGTAGCGAATCGTCTGAACAATGAAGTAGACCCATTCATACCAGAATGCAACTAGGCTTCCGCAAAGAAAAAAGCACGTTACAAGCCGCAGCATGCCTGAAATAAAAAATTGAAGAGGCACTGAGGCACCCAAAAGGGAATTACTACGTCGTCTTTGTTGACTATAAAAAGGCTTTTGATCTTATTGACAGAGATACCCTGATAGGAAAATTAAAACAAATAATTGGTGACAACACGCTCATGAGAATCGTTGAGACCATACTAGACTACAACTTTATCCAAATTGAAGATGCAGCATCCTCATCCGGGAAAATAATTCAAACAAATGGGGTACCCCAAGGAGACCCACTAAGTCCGCTACTATTCAACGTAGCAACGGCAGATATCACACAAATAATGACGGGCTCCCCTGAGACTACTCTAATAATGTACGCTGATGGCATGGCTCTGGGATCGAGCTCAAAGACAGAACTACAGTCGACAGTGATGAAGTTAGAAGCTTGGGCTTCAGATAACAAATTTGAAATTAACCAGGAAAAGACAGTACATATGGTGTTCAGAAAAGGTGGCAAGGCCGCCAAGGACGACGCTATATCATTAAATAATAAACCACTAGAAATAGTCAAGAAATTTAAATACGTGGGCATCACGTTCCAAACGAGCATGACATCCTTCAACAGCCACGTCATAGACAGAACAACAGCAGCAATCATAGCCATCCATAATATCAAGAATATATCTATGTCATCCCTTAACACAGCGATGACTTTATTCAAGACCGTAATAACCCCAATTGTCTCATATGGAATCGAAATAATATGGGATAACCTGACAATCGGTGACTTGGAGAGGATAGAAAGGGTCAAAGCAAGGTTCCTGAAGAAGGGCCTAGGAGTAGGCAAACTGGCACCCTCCAGACTTGTTTATGTACTGGCACGGGAAACTTACTTCATTGAGGATCTACGACTCAATCTACCACTGTCATCTACAGGACCATTCCAAGAGCTTCAAAAAAACCTCCTTAAGAAACGCGCGGAAATAGACCCCGAATTCTACGGAAGTGACGCCATGATCGATCGAAACTGGACCAAACAACTCCAAGAGCAAAGACATGTCATAACAAGATATGCAATATATGGCTTCCACCACAAAATATGCGCAAAGACAAAATTCCACAACCCCACAGATGACTGTATTTGTACACTGTGTAAGAAAAAGTGCGACCGCTACCATCTGCTAAAGTGTAAAAACAGAATAAGGAGTCTAACAGAATACAGCAAAATGTAAATTGGCACAACAAACTTAATACTCATTCGAGTACTCCTTATAAATATATATATTCCAAAATATTTTAATTTCAGCAGTTCCCTTATCTCAGTGTTACTGCAAACTTCTCTTCTGCTGAAATGGATTTTGTTTTCCTGTGTCTTGTAACAAGGCCCTTTAAAATATAGTAAAATGTAACTGGCCTCATTAAATTAATATTAATCGAGAAATTTAGTTCGTCGTCTTCAAGCATTCTATGAAAATGATGTAATTCGCCGAGTTCACGTCGATTTTCATGAAATGGGTGCACTGAATACCTTCGTCTATGTAAAAAACTAGTTTTCAGGAAACTATTTTCATCTAAAAGTAACTCTTCACGTACCAAGAACTTTATTGCTTGTAAGAAACTCGCTCGGACTTGAATCCAGTCGGCTATCGAGAACAAGCTTGAAAGCGGTTACTAGCTACTAGCTTGTCAAAGCGTTAGTAGAAGCGAGATGTACCGTAACCGCAGGTTTAAAGAGGTTATCGCAGGTGATAGCTTCTACTAGAGCTCCAAGCTGTCCCGACTGATGCAATAACCTGCCGTTCGAAAGAACGATTCCCGCCCTTTACTTCGTAGCTGACACCACTTCGCAAATTCCTGATCCCTCAGTACAGTTTTAATTTTTTGTTATTGTACGTACCGTCCCTGTTTCTAACGCTATTTTCACCAGTGTTCACATTAATCTTACTCATGCAGTTTCTAATTTCTTGATTCAAATTCCTCACGGCTTCAATATATTGGTTTCCCGATCATTGCAATACATTACAGCTATTTATATGCTAAAGCATAGCCTCCTAATTTGTTCGAAACACGCCAAGATCTTTACAGAATATCGTTTATCGGCGTAGAGCATTGAATCTGGAGTATCGGTAGATAGTGATAATATTTCCTTCAATGTTCAATTTATTACCTTCTCAGCATCTTTCAGGAAGCGCTGATGGATTTTCTCCAAAGAAACACATAAGAACTGATAAGTTCACGTGGGACACATTGCGGAATTCAGAGGACTATGCCAGGCTTCCTCACCACCAGTCGGTTGCATTGGCAGTAATGTTGGCTGCACGAGGCTCCCCAGAGTCAATGAATGAGAAAATGGACGCGTGAAGGTAATTTTGTGTTAGCTGAACTTTAAACTTAATTCTGAGCACAACACAGCGGAGTAAAGTTTGTAACTTTGAGTGTGACTTGCTGAACGTGAGTCTCACCAGACAAGTTGATACGTAGAGACCTTTACTAAAAGGAAAACTTCTCTACGCTGGAAAAGGCGTGTTTCTTACATCATAAGTATTATATAATCTGCCTTGAACATGTCTTTAGGACAAAACAATTCCACTCTCTGTGGCTGGGAACTTGTCTGTTTGTCGGTTATCTGAATTGGATGATATACCTTTGCTCTGGATACACTATCCTAAGTCATTTTTAAATCAAGGGATGTCGCCCCATACCTCTCCCGTATTCCCAGTCGTCCCATTAACTGTCTCTTACTGAAGGTGGGATCTAGTGTTGATCTTCCATTTCAAAAGCCATCTTGCTCTTCTTGTAATTGTGTCCTTCCAACTTTCTTCTCATTCTATGTTCTAGTACCCTTTCAAATATTTTTGCTACTTGAGATACGAGTGTGATACCTCGATAATTATCACATTATATTCTCGTCTCTCTTCTTAAATATAGGTATTATCACACCTTTACTCTAGCCATTTGGTACTGACTTCACCTTCCGATACTGTACAAGTCAATAGACGATACAGACATTGTAGACCAACAGGTCCTGTTCCTTTTACTATTTCCACACAAGTTCACCCACCCTGCTAGTTTTCCCATTTTATTCGTTTGAAATCATCGTGATTTCACTCTCGTATTCTATTTCCTCACACTCTGACTCTTATCATCTCATCTATGCACCTTCTCAAATTCAGGAATTCAGCAGAGTAATCCTTCCATCTTTTCCTTATCTCCTCTGGCTGTATTATTATCTCTCCTGTTCTCCCCATCACCTGCTTTGTGTGGACTCTTTCTTTTCTCTAATACTGTAAATATGTGGGAAATCACTTTCCCTTAGTGGGTAAAATTTGTTGTGCGTGTTCAGTGCATTTTTTTATATATTCTTCTTTAATAATTTAGAGAATGATTACGGAAGGAATTAGGGAGAGATCTACACCTACAGGAAGAAGACATCACCTTCACCACGTTTCACTACAAGATCTGCAGGCCTGCTGGCTCGCCAACAATGATTTTGACAGATCAGAATCTCTTAATGGACTGTATACGTGACAGCGTTTGGTATTATTCCCAATACGTAGGTGGATCAAAAGGTTAGTTGCACTAACGCGCCGCAGCAGCGCGCTGTGTGTCGCAAACGTGGGCACAGCGGAGAAAGGGACAGACACTGCCCACACGTCTGTTAGGCAGGTCGCTGTGGTGTCTCGGCTAGTATTGTGTGAATATCGGCCAAATGCAATGGCGCGTCAACTGGACGTTCACTCCAAATATGAGGTGCGTGCGACAATCCGATTCCTATGGGCCAAAAGGAAGAATTGCACGGATATTCATCGTGAAATTAGTGCTGTGTATGGGGAGCGGGCAATTTCCTGGCAAGGTGTCGTAAAGTGGTGTCAGCAATTCGAAGCCGAACGCACGGATATCACGGACAACCATCGCGAAGGCAGGCCCGCAACGTCCAGGACCCGTGCAAAAGTCAACAGTGTGAATGTGATCATTAGACAGAACCGGCGCATTAAACTGAGAGAAATCGCGACGCAGCTGAACATGTTGTATGGCAGTCTGTTCGCCATTGTTCACGAAGACCTTGGATATCTTAAGCTGTGTCAAGGATGGGTCTCACGTCTTCTCACCGATGAGCACAAGGGACAACGTTTCCAATCCTCCCTGGCATTTTTGCAACGCTATGCCGCAGACTGCAACGGGTTTCTGCGGCATATCGTCACAGGCGACGAAACGTGGGTCCACCACTTCACACCCGAAACGAAGCGAACATCAATGGAATGGGTGCACCCCTCATCACCACAACGAAAGAAGGCCACGGTTCAACCTTCAGCCGGTTAGGTTATGGCGACAGTGTTCTTTGACATGGAGGGTTTGCTGCACGTGGAATTCATGCCGAAACGAACGACGATCAACGCGGCGTCGTATTGTCAAACGTTGCACCGGTTGCGTAAAATGATTAAAGAGAAACGCCGGGGAAAATTGAGCGCCGCTGTGATTTTCTTGCACGATAACGCAACACCTCACAAGGCCTGCCAAACGAGAGAACTGCTGCAGCGTTTCAAGTGGGAGGTCTGGCAACATCCACCCTACAGTCCCGACCTAGCGCCATGTGACTTTCATCTGTTCGGTAAGCTCAAAACGGAGCTCGGTGGTCGACGTTTCCAGACCGATGAGGAGGTGAAGGTCGCTGTCTCCGAGTGGTTGCAGAACGCTGGAGGAAATGTCTATACATCCGGCATCGACAAGTTGGTTGTGCGTTCGCAGAAATGTTTGGAGTCTCTTGGAAACTATGTGGAAAAGTGGCGGTACAGTGTATGTAGTCATAGTCGTGTTGCTGTTGTATAGGCGGCGTAATAAATGGCCATAACTGGAAAGTGCAACTTATTTTCTGATCTGCCCTCGTATAATTCTTTAAAGGGTCTCAATATCTCTCAGTTGACATCAATGTACATCAGTAAGATACGAATATTGCATATGATCGCCGACACGAGGAGATGAAAGATAATTACTAGCCTAAAATTTGGTGTAAAGTAGAAGATTGAAATATGTATTATTATTATTATTATTATTATTATTATTATTATTATTATTATTCAGCCTAAAGTAAGTTATTTTGCACAATGAATAAACGGAAACCATTCTAATAACATCCATACCAAAAAAACAAGGCAAGATTCCTAATATAGGCTTCCCCAAAATACGACCTCCTCACTACCCCATTATAGGGAACTTGCGATCTTGGGTTACTCAAGCTTTAAGCTAAAGTAGAATTGCAGTTAGGCCGAGATCTAAAGCAGCAACTGATAGCTTCATGTTCTTACTGTCACACAAAAAACTTTGTTGCGAACAAAAATTACCTTCTTGTGGGTGTAGTCAAAGACGTTAATATCAACAAATTATCTCGAGAAGCGAATTTATTTCTTCACTTCACAATAGCGGTCTCTCACGTAAGAATGCGGGAGAACGCGTTTCAGATGCTCATTTGTAGCTCGTAGAGTCTCGGCTGAAATATTTAAGTACCCCAGAATAAGAACCACCCCATATTAGGACACTTTCCTCTACTTTTAGAGGGTTAGGGTGACAGTTATTTCAGGACGTTTTCAAAGCAAAGTCATCTCCGTAAAATCCACGAAGGCCCTTGATGCAGTGCATGATAACGGCTTAGCAGTAATGAACATAGTCTCATGTTGCCAAAATGAGTGGCTTAGACGGTCGAGGCTCTGACCTGGCTTATTCCGATGGTATTTGAAGGTGCTCAGATACATCAGCCTCGTTACGGTAGATTGACTGTCATGTAAAAGATATCCTTCGGGACAAAATACAGACACATCGGCGTCTCCGAAAACCGTCAAATTAGATAGTGGGACGGACAGAACAGAATGCCTGCAGATGGTAGATGAGGTCATGCAACTATTTTCGACGTTCGGTTTTCTCTATGAAAATGAAATGGTGTATGGCTTTTAGTACTGAGAGTGTCCGAGGACATGTTCGGCTTGCCAGGTACAGGTCTTTTGATTTGACACTCGTAGGCGAGCTGCGCGTCGTGATGAGGATGAAATGATGATGAAGACGACACATTTACCCAGCCCCCGTGCCAGGGGAATTAAACATTTAGGTTAAAATTCACGACCCTGCCAGGAATCGAACCCGAGACTCCTGTGACAAAAGGCCAGCACGCTGATCATTTAGCCAGGGAGACGGACTGGTTTTCTCTAAGAGATGGCAGTCTAAACTGGACGTTCCTTGGGTGATCTGTGGCTGAGATTTCAGTAATTTTCTCGGGTGAACACCTAATGTGTCACCAGAGGTCTTTTACGTGTTAACATCGTACGTCATTACAGTAAGTGTCGAATGGCATTTTAAAAAATGCTACTACCTCCGACAGGTCTGAACCCGTGACCTGGTGATCCAGAGGTCAATACTCTACCACTGATCCACAGAGATACTTATCTTAGACCGAAGTGACCTTACGCCAAGCCACATTTCGCCATTGTGATGTAGGCTGAGCGAACACCTCGGGCATGAACTTCTCCAGATGTGGAAAACTCTTTTCTAAACTTTTTAACTTCCTGAAGCGGATTCGATCCCTCGGTCTTGTGGGTGAACTCAGCACACTTTTACCACTTCTCCCAGGCATCACATGGAGGAACGTTGGCAAATACAAGCCACAAAACACACTGCTCCTCATGCACTTGTTATGACAAATATTATGTTCCATGATTATATTATATATTTGATAGGAAAATGATTGATTCAAAATATATAACTGTCTCTTGTAGCATCATTATATCATGGGAATTCGACGCTGGCGAGTATGGAGATTATCGTTCGAGTGCATCACTTTTGCCGATCATGAATCCTTAAATCTTTGAAGAGACCAGTACGGAAGACTCTCGAGCCGTCCCACAATTCTACATCATATCTACCAAGCCAGCCTGCTGATGAAGTGGAATGGACTTCTCGTTCTCTTCTGCGGCCTCCTGTTTTATCGAACTCAATCAATCAATCAATCAATCAATCAATCAATCAATCAATCAATCAATCAATCAATCAATCAATCGAGATCGATCTATCACAACTGACCTACAATCAGTGCTGTCACCCAGGTGGCACATACCCTATCAGTTGTTTATCTACCCTTTTCTTAAATATTTTCAGAGAATTTATCGAGCATCTCCTTTGATAAGTTATTCCATTTCATTATTCCTCTTCCTATAAATGAACATATGCCTCATTTTATCCACTTAAAATCCAGCCTTATATTCATATTATGAACTTTCACCCCCTCAAGCTTACCCGTCTACTGACGTCGTTCCACGCCATCACTCCACTGACAGCTCAGAACATACCACTTACTCTAGGAGCTCGTTTTCTTACTCCCAAGTCTTCCGGCCCAAAGTCTTCATAACACTACTCCTTTGTTGGAAATCAGCCAGAACGAATCGTGTTATTTTCCTTTGCATCTTTTTCCAGTTCTCATATCAAGCAATCCTGATGTGGGTCCCATACACTAGAATCATACTCTAACTGGCGTATTACTTGAGGCATATGCCCACTCATTTACATCCTTATACAACCACTAAAATACCCTCACAACCAGAGGAAGAGATCTGTAACTTTCATTTACAACCTCGTTAATGTGATTACCCCAAAGAAGATCATTCTTAATATTAACACCTAGGTAACCCATAAGGTACTATCACTCCCATCAACACAGTAATTAAAACAGAGGACTTTCCCGCCTGGTCTAACTTACAACCTGACTTTCCATCCCGTTTACCATCATATCGTCATCTCACATAATTATCTAGGTATTTTTGTAGTCGCTCTCAATCCTGTAACTTATTTACTACTCTATACTGTATAACATCACAAAAAGCGTTATCACTGATTTAAGTTCTTTAGTCATTTAATTAAATTTATAAGAAAATATAAAGGTTCAATAATACTGCCCTGGGGAACCACCCCCCTCCTCTTAATCATTAGAGAATGCTTCAGCTACTGAGTTCAATTTGCTTTAGCCACCCAATCAACCACTATTGTCTAATCCTGGATAACACATTGCCCAAGTTTCCTTTCCTCCACATGTTTTCCCCAAATGTCTAGCAATAGAATCACCAACAACCAGAGCCTCTCCTCTCGCGATCTCCCTTAACATCCCTGGCGGCTACAGAACTTACTTCTTCGTCCCTTCTCTCCCTCTCATGTCCTTGTTCCACCTACCTATTCCTAACCTGCGCTCTACGTTTCTCTTTTCTTAATCGTTACTTTTCCTGTTGTCTCGTCCGTCGTCTGTAACATTTCCCTGTCCCCCATTTACCCTCTGCTGCTCTACCTGCAGTGACTCATACCGTATCCTTACCGATACCTCTCCTGAACTCACTCCCTGAGGAGAACCTGTAGCTCTCATATTTCCTCCCCTAAAAGCATTAGTCCATCTGTTTTCCACAACTTTTCCCTTTCATATCGTATTCTGTATATTGATTATGGGAGACCTACCTTAATTCCTGCCCTCCGTTAAAAGCCTAATTATCACCCTCGAACTTGCTATTTTTTTCCTCATTATCCGTAATGCCCGCTCACATCCGCATTTCTTCACAGAAATATGAAATAATATGGAAAAACCAATATATAGTAATTAAAAGCGTATTCTGTGAATAAAAATATTTGTGGCAGAGGAAGGAAATATTGAGATTATACTACACAAATATTTCACGACAGTAAACCAAAACATTACTGTAACTTGTAAAATAACTGCACTACAAATATTTTACTTGCGCATGTTCTGATTATAAAATGACAGTCTAACTCAAACGTTAGATGTGTATTTATACTAAATACGTAAATGGACAGATTATTATTGTTATTACTACGCGCTAATAAAAATCTATCGTTGAATATAGAAATATCGAAACGACTAGTTAAGGATTACACAAAAACTGCATAACTAGAAATATTATTATTATTATTATTATTATTATTATTATTATTATTATTATTATTATTATTATTATTATTATTATTATTATTATTATTATTATTATTATTATTATTATTATTATTATTATTGTACCGGGTGGTACACCTCCACGCCGCTAATTCAAACTTTGCGCCAGTTGAAACTCCTCTACTGGAGGAAACCTGAACTTTATCTACTGTGTCGTTTTCGATGTATTTTTCTTTTGCCTATGGTAAGAAGTGTGAACATTCTCTTCTAGAGGACACTACTGAAGAATTACAATGGTGCACCCTAGTGCGAAGTGAAAGAACTGTTTTTTGGAGAAATTTTGAGTTCAAAAGTTTGTTCCTTGTTAAATTTCTTTCTGTTATTGTTTAAGTTGGCTGTATAACCCTGCTCTTTCCCCTTGTTTTGAATTTACCAATCCCGAATTTCTCTAATGAATTTTCCACCAATAATGTGTTTCTTCTTCATCTGGTGTAGGGGTTTTCGTTATTAAGCAATAAAATGATTGTGGGCGGGTGTTCTCATTCCTGAAACACCTCGAACTTTCCCCGAGGGTATTTAAACTGCTGATTTTCGGGTCTCCGCGCCACTTCAGTAACATCTATCAGTGTGTAAAGTACGTAGCGGGGGGCGGGAAGCGCCTCTTTCTTCGGGCAGCAGTTCAGCCACCAGGTAATGGCCGTTTAATAACTTCTTTTTTTGCTAGCTCAGCAGTTTAACTCTCGGGGCAGGTCCGAAGCCTTTCTACCATGTAACTTTTCCCCTAAAATGTAAAGACACCTAGTATCAATTCTATCTTTTAAACTACATATTGGAATAGAGAGTGCTTAACCCTCTCGAGCTCCCACTCATATTGCTTCGAGGTGAACTTATTTTCTCAACCGTTTCTTCTAGCGTAATGTAAATTGTCTTCTCATATAAGTCACCTCTTTAGTATGGGATTAGCCCTTGCATTAACGGCCTAGTGCCAAGTAGGTTTTAAACAAAATGTATTAGGAGTGCAGCTTCGCCTCCCCTCAAATTGGTATTGTCGAGGCCATGTAATATTTCTGTTTCTTCACTTAATAGGCCTCAGTAGGTTGGGTATCTTTTTACCCCTGTGTCTATGTCCTTGGAGGACAGCTTGAAAGTCGAGTTTGGTGTGGCCTTTGATAGGCTTAAACTTTGAGAGCGGATTGCTCTTTTGAAATTGATTTTGGGTGCCTCGAGGAGGCTTTATTTTGTAATTGGGAGCAAGTGCTCCTGAACATGATTGGGGTCTTCTGCCCCTTTGTCGAATCTTGTTTTTGGGTAAAGTTGGGCTAATTGCTCAAGAATTGTGAGTCCGGGGCTCGAAGCCCAAATCCTGTGAATACTGTAATTGTACATTTGTTGCCTTGCTACTCTGTACTTGCCATTCTTGTTATTTCTTGATTTGCTAAGAAAATATAACCTTGTTAAATGTTATCATAACTTTAATTTCGTATTTTAAGACCTGTTCACCCCCGCACCTTCTTTCACCTCTGCACATCCACTATACTCCGTAACAATTATTATTATTATTATTATTATTATTATTATTATTATTATTATTATTATTATTATTATTATTATTATTATTATTATTAATGGTTAATCTAATATGCACTAATAAAAATGAAAACTTCCGTTAATTTCTTTCCTTCTTTCTTTCTTTCTTAATCTGCTTACCCTCCAGGGTTGGTTTTTTCCTCAGACTCAGCGACGGATCCCACCTCTACCGCCTCAAGGACAGTGTCCTGGAGTGTGAGACATTGGGCCGCGGGATACAACTGGGGAGGATGACCAGGACTTCGCCCACATGCTCACATGCTATGCTGAACAGGGGCCTTGCAGAGGGATGGGAATAATGGAAGGGATAGACAAGGAAGAGGGAAGGAAGCGGCCGTGGCCTTAAGTTAGGTACCATCCCGGCATTTGCCTGGAAGAGAAGTGGGAAACCACGGAAAACCACTTCTAGGATGGCTGAGGTGGGAATCGAACCCACCTCTTCTCAGTTGACCTCCCGAGGCTGAGTGGACCCCGTTCCAGGCCTCGTATCACTTTTTCAAATTTCGTGGCAGAGCCGGGAATCGAACCCGAGCCTCCGGGGGTGGCAGCTAATCACACTAACCACTACAGAGGCGGACAACTTACGTTAATTACTTCTGAAATACCAGTATAACAAGCAAGATGCCATGTAATAACTACACTATAATTTTAAACTACACTTAGGAGTAACCTAATTATTACAGGAAAACTAAATAGGTGATACTAAAGAGATTGTTATTCTTTCTTGAAACTATGCTGGACTTTTGAACTACAAATATAGATTTTAAAAAAGAATATATGCATATGAAGGTGTTATAAATAGGTCATATAACTCGTCTTGATATGCTTGTCGTAGCCATATTGTTTCCCTGCCATTTTCAATATTTTATGAACATTTAATATCGGTACATAATAACTGAATCATTTGCACTGCAGTTTATACACTTTTCTCCATACAGTATTTTGTGTGATTCGACCATTCGGCCGTATCTGGATCTTAACCTTTTCAAACGATCTTGCCCGAGATAGTGCAGCATACAATTGGCCGTGACTCAATATTGGTTTGGTGAAGTAGACATCCACTTTTCAAGACTTTGCCCCTGCTCTTTATTAATGGTCATGCACAAGGCTAGTCAACTTGATACTTTCCCATCTGTGCGTACATAGACTGTTTTCTCTTACCAACATGTAAATTATTAGGAATGTTCTGCCATCTGTTGAGTATATTCAGAAGCTTGAGAAGGTCTGACAATCATAGAGCATCTAACAGAGAATGATCTTCCATTTATCAGACAGGTAGTATCAAACATGGTCGTAAGCAATCTCATTACTAAGGATGAAAATCACATTTATCAGAACATTAATAAAAGTTTTAGCAGAGAATAATATTCTTCCATGATCAGACGAAGCGTATACTCTCTGGCTTGACAGGTAGTATTTAAACATGGCTGCATGATACCATACCATATAAGGACGAAAATCACACATAACAGAATGTTAATGTGAACAACCCGATAAGTACATAATCTCCCTGCTGTCATTTCTTGATGGATACGGTACTTTTGCATCCATCTCTTGGCACAGGCCAGAGTAAAGTGTGGCTTCCACCGAAGTCCCAGTCAACTTCCATGGCTGTGACAATATGGAAGCTGCTGGGATATAGGTAGTGCTGAGTAATGACATTCAGAGCACAACTAGTGCATCTGAGTGTTATGAAAGGTGCTGCTCACATGGTCAGTCGTGCTGCAATAGTACTTTCTGACCCAGTGATGAAAGCAATGGCAAACTACCTCACTCCTCATCTTGCCTAGTACGCCTCATTTTGGTGCTGCCATTGGTTATGGGGGTTTCCTTATAACCGCATAACCTTTGGTGGTGCTATTTGAGGATCCAACCAGCCTCTGGGCTGTGGACCTGACAGACAAGTACATAATGTACAGCGGGCTTGGGTAAGCCTTCACCTGGAATTATTGCAGTGGTCATTCAGTGATTTGATTTTAGGATTACTCACATTGGACTGAACTTAGAGACCTATCAATGTCTGATGATTCACTGGCAGGTTATTCCGGAGAAAAATATAATGAAGCAAATAGGTCCAGTAGAACAGCTGGACGGACTGGACAAAGCTGTTTTAGTAAACATGTTTAATATATAGATACAGCAAAAATTGAAAGTACTGATTTTCCTAACAGTCTAAATCATGTCAGCACAGGAAATTTCACGGTTTAATCAGTGTGTGCGCATACATTAATATTATCGAAAGATGATTTTTCCTGTGTCTTGTTTAATATCACTTAGCAGGAATCTGAAATCTCCATGTTTAGTTGTCTAGAGTCTGTTTAATTCGCCCAGAAGCAGTAATAGTTCATTGTAAAACAATAACCGCCACAACCACCGAAAGAAGTAAATGATTGCACTGAAACCAATTTCAACCAAGTATGATGTAAATCGAGCTTCTTGATCACTCCCCATAATGAAGGATAGGGCACAGAGAACTCTTTCTGCAGGCAAAATGTTTGACAAGATTTCTTACATTTTGACTTCAGTTCAAAGTCATTTTGTAGATCAGTTAGTTCCTCCTGCGTGGCTTCCACTATCTCAGTATCGGAAAATGATACTACTACCTAATTCGGAACTTCCATTGAAAGCACATCCTTAAATTGTAACTAATGTCTCCATATTGCATACTTAAACAGTCATAGTGAACTCGTGATAAGATTTCGTAACTTGTGGCTTCAGCTCAAAGCCGCCTGCTGGTCCGCTGGCTCTTAGTGCCCTCTTAGGTAATTCCTTCGCCCACCTGTTGGGTGGTACTGGAAACCACGGTCTACAATGTGACTTACGGTGGGTAATTAAAAAATCCCTGTCAGAGAGCCGGGTGAGGTCTTATTTCTTTATATATATACAGAAGGCGTGGGTGTGCCCGCCGGTGAATCCCCACGAGGCAAGCTACGTGACATGCAATATAATATTGCTCTCCGCAACCTGGGAAACCTGAAGAGAGATTTCCTGGTGTATACAATATGTACAGGGTGGTTACAATTGAACTTTTGCTACCCGAGCCACTGTTGACGAAAAAAATGTGTACCGTGTGGGTGATGTTCAGATTACGCGCTGCAGGATTTGCGTTGTTGGTATTGTTAGTGTCATGACTTGCCGTTAGGCGCCAGTACTGGTATGGTGACGTAGGGTTGAAGGACAAGCATCATTGTGCATAACAGTTGCAGACAGTAACACGGATCTGGACAAGGTGAGCACCTCTTTATTCGTAAAGCAGTTTTATCAAATTAACAGCAATAGTACTGCTGCTCTTCGCGAGTATCGATGCATTAAAGGAGGAATACGGAGAGGTCCTCTTTCCATACCGGGGTTGAAGAAGATAAATCGGAAGTTCGAATTAACTGGCGATTCGGAAATTGCTCCTGGGAGAGGCCGACGGTCAACTGTGCCACAGATTGTTGAAGAAGTTACTGCCGCCATGGCTGCGAATGCTGGACGCAATGTGCGTTCCTCAAGCAGTGTCACGATAGCTGAACGTTCCATGATCCACCGTTCGAAAAGTACTGCGAACAATTTTGAATTGGTATCTTTTCAAACTCACCAACTCTGCTAAGTGACGCAGCCATTCGGGTAGCCTTTGCTCTCACGTTTCTTGCAAGGGTTTAAGTAGACGACATGTGCCCACAGAACATTTTGTGGAGTAGAGTGCCACGGAGTGATGAAGCACATTTTACGCTCACTGGGACAGTGAACATTCGCAATTGTCGCATCTGGGGATTGTCACGGCGAACGAACGTTCTTGAAGTTCCTCTGCATAGTGAACACGTAACTGTGTGCTGTGGCTTCGCTGCACAGTTCTTAATTGGTCCATTTTCTTTGAGGAACTCCGACTCCAAGGACCAACGACCTGCAGCGTGAACGGAACACGTTACTGTGATCTGCTTCACCAACATGTGATCCCTGTTCTGCGGGAGAGAGGTGCTTTGTACTCAACTGTTTTGATTACGATGGAGCTCCAACCCACACTGCTCGTGATGCCACTCGGTAATTCAGTAACACATTTGGAGAAGATATCATTGACCGATCTTTCGTAACTGCGTGGCCACCAAGATCATCAGATTTGAACCCGTGCGATTTCTGGCTCCGCGGTTACCTGAACGACAGGGTTTATCACGAGGACGCTAACACACGTTGGAGGTTGAAAATAAGCATAGCAAGTGAGGTAGCCAACATCCCAACTGAGATGTTTCGGGCTGTCCTGACTGTCGTGGATGCAGATGGTGGTCACATTGAGCAACGTTTGTAACCTGGAACGTAAACATGGTACGCAATTCATAAATGTTACCCTCTCATGTGGATTTGTTTTCAACTGTTATTCGCTATTTCTCTTTCGCATATTCTTACAAATGTTTCCACAAAGTTTCATTGTCCTACGATCACTCGTTATTCATGGCGGCGCTCTCAAGAAGCGAACGTTTAATTATAAACACTCTGTATATCTAACCCTTATCTCGTTTCTCTACAGGGTCGAGTATGAAGTGAGATGAGTCTTCGTAGCGAGTTTTTACGACCGAATGCCCTTCATGACGTCAACCTCATCAGAGAAATTAATAAGATGAAATGAATGACGTGATAAATGATAGTAGGAAGTGAGAGGGTGAAACCCAGTGTCGGCACATAGCCTACTCCTGTCAAACAGGCTAAACTTCCCCATCCGATGGACGAATCACCATCAAAAGTGCTACATGCTCTCACTCCATATCAACACTGCGAAGAGGTTTGGAAATGAATTCAGGCTTTTGGCACGCAATCTAGTGATTAGAAACAGTATACCACTTCCCCTCCTAACCTGCCGCCCAGCATTCTGATGGTGAAAATCAAAACTATGATATCAAATACACTCCTTAATTAGTAAGACATTTTTTCTGCGTGTTTTGTCATGCAGAGGCGTGGTATGTGTTCCCAACTCGAAATAGAATTATTGACTCCAAAGTGCAAAACATTTGGTTTATCGCTGAATGGCAACGTTCAGGCCGTAAATTTTGCCACTGAAACTATATTACATGCACGAATTCTAAAATGAATAACGCTTATATTAGACGTGTGAAAAGCTGCCGACATGCACAAATTTTGCCCTGGTTGAGGCACATTGTTGTGCAAAAGATGACGCTGATGAATGTGAGGTGTCCCACTATATATTGCCTTCATTACAGAGCATTTTACGGGTAAAGCACTCTTGAAAAGTCAGGATCTAGTTTGAATAATGTCTGAACTGCAGCAATGAAAAGGTTATTGTAAATTATCTTCTTAACTTTTAGCTTTCACCATCACTTTATGGGAAGACCTTCTTTTTTCTTTTTTTTACAATTTACTTTACGTCGCGCCGACACAGATAGGTCTTGATGATGCTTGTTGTTTTAAGGCGCCTAACATCGAAGGTCATCGGCCCCAGGTAGGCGTTACGGGGACGATGGAAGAGGAAGGGCCTAGCAGTGGGAAGGAAGCGGCCGTGGCCTTTAATTGAGGTACAACCCCAGCATTTTCCTGTTGTGAAAATGGAAAACCACCTTCAAGGCTGTCGACAGTGGGGTTCGAACCAACTATCTCCCGGATAGAAGCTCGCAGTTGCACGCTCCTAACAGTATGGTCAACTCACCCGGTGGAAGACAAGTGCGAAAGGTATTGAGTAAGCTTAACACCTTTTGAAGTAACCAGGTTGTACAATAAATGATACTGTATATGTGAAAGAGTCAACATTCTGACTTCTTATGAACTGGATGGACTATATTAGCGATTAATTAAACTATATTTCTATTATGTTTAGATCGATGCTTTCACGGCCCGTAATTGAGGACATAATAATAAGCTTTTTAGCTTTTGCTACATCAGAAAACAAGGTGAAATTCTTTATGTTTCATAGAAAACTTTGCTCCCCTCTTCAGAAAAAATCTCGTCTGCTCACGAGCAATACCTCTGTAATAATGAAGTTTTGAATTCAAGAATGCTTTACCGTAGATCTGAAGTTGGACCGGGCGAGTTGGCCGTGCGCGTAGAGGCGCGTGGGTGTGAGTTCGCATCCGGGAGATAGCGGGTTCGAATCCTACTGTCGGCAGCCCTGAAAATGGTTTTCCGTGGTTTCCCATTTTCACACCAGGAAAATGCTGGGTCTGTGCCTTAATTAAGGCCACGGCCGCTTCCTTCCAACTCCTAGGCCTTTCCTATCGTCGCCATAAGACCTATCTGTGTCGGTGCGACGTAAAGCCCCTAGCAATAATTGTACCGTCACTAGATGGCTCACTAATGCTGTACTTCCGACCTCCAATTAAGATGTTTCTTGTTCCATCGTATGTGCGTGCGAAGTAAACAGCAAGGTCATCAGACGAATCAGACACGAATGCGGTAGAAGAAATAATATTTTTTTTCTTTCCTTCTTCTACCGCTTTTCCTACACATTGAAAGGTTACAGGTGCGAACTGAGTCTCACATGTGAATTTGACCCTCTTTTATGATCGGGTGCCCTTCCTGACACCAATCCTATGTATAGGGATGTAACCGCTATTACGTGTTTCTCTGGCGGTTGGTAGTGTGGTGTGTTGTCTGAATATGAAGAGGAGAATGTTGGGACAAACAAAAATACCCACTCACCAAGCCAGAAGAATTAATCACATGTGATGAAAATCCTCGCCATGGTCGGGAATGGAACCCGGGACCCTCTGAACCTAAGTCCTCAATGCTGACCATTCAACCAAGGAGTCGGACAATCAATAAAATTTTAATGAAATGGAAACATAAAAGTACGACGAAAGACTAACAGGATACAAGAAAAGAATAGAGCTGAAGATGGAAAGGGAAGTGTGTAGCAAAAAAAGAAGAGAATTCTGTCACAGTTCCTTAGAATGGACGATTACTCACAGATCAGTTTCAAAAGATGTGGTAATCTGTTAAAACTTGATTCATACTTTATAAATAACTGTGTTGATTACACTCGTTTTGAATCGTATTTACATTCTGAGCACTATCGACAAACATTTTTTAAAGCAAGGAAACTAGAAAAATTTCTTCAGCGTTACTCGACTGATATATAATAATTTTGTGTGACCGATTGCAGCTTTTGTTAGACTCTCCGATGAGGGTGGGCAGCCACTGCGGTGCATGAGAAACTGCGTGTTATTGTGGTAAAGAATAGTGTTTTAGGTAGTGTATAACATACTGCCCTGAGACAAGAGAATTACAAACATAATCCCTCATCATAGCCATAAATCGAACCTGGGGCCCCAAATTCTGAATGACAAGACATTAACCACTCAACCATATTCATACCTGGAACTTAATATCCAGGAAATACCTTAAATGGGTGAGATTGTCTAATTTTCAAAAGATATAGTTAACGGTCAGAGAATATGCACTGTAACAGTAAATTATAGTTTAATTATGTAGCATGAGAGTTTATTAGTTGGAATGCATTTAGTGCGTTTTGAAAACGAACAAAACCAGTGACATTTGATAGCGATGACTGCGAAGGTCGGATGTTCTCTACCCTGGTTCCTGGATATCTGCGAATGGTGGGGAGGGGGTCCTGTTCGTTGTCTTCATTCATTCATTCATTCATTCATTCATTCATTCATTCATTCATTCATTCATTAAGATAATAATTCATTCATTCATTCATTCATTCATTCATTCATTCATTCATTCATTCATTCATTAAGAGAATCATTCATTCATTCATTCATTCATTCATTCATTCATTCATTCATTCATTCATATTCAGTCCTGCAACTAATTCAGTTCTGTATCTGAAAAAACTTCAGTAAGTGAGTCAGCATTTAAGATCTCTATGGACAGAACTGCCAATTCGATGCTTGTTTGAATTTCGTGGAGGTCTTTGAAGTCAAGTTTAACTTCTCCCGTGATGCTAATGTAAAGCAAAAGTTCGTCCATTTACAACTCGTTCGAGTTGATTAACTTATTCTTCATCTTTACAAGACATAGTCAAGTGGAAGTAGGACAGCCATGGTCTAAGTCAAGCTACTGTTCTAATGGAACTCTACACTATCATGTCAAGTACTTCATCAAATACACGAGTATTCACTTTATCCCTGCCATAATAAGCAGGTTACATCATTGATACAATCCATCCTCAACAAAAAGCCAGTAATCTATACATATACTCTTTTTAACATTAACCTGATGCCTGGTATTTATACTTGACAGCACAAATAATGGCCTATATCCGGTTCACTTCGTCCGTCTCTTACAGCATCACGAGAGAATGGATTGGTGGATATTCGTGTAACTTATGATTTAATATTAGGATAATAGCGAATAACATCTTATCTATAATTATTTCGAACAATCAACAAAAAGTGGGCTTCAGACGGGGCCTTAAGCAAGCATTATAAAACTTTGCACTCGTAAATTTTCTCCGCTGTACTGAAGAGCATAGAGTGGTGATGGTGGTGATTACTGTTTTAAGAGGAATTACAAATGAGCAGCCATTGTCGAAAAGCATTGAGTCATGGATATGTTTTCGTATTTAGACGACGAAGAGCGCGTAGAGATGCTTTGGTTGTTCCCCTACTAGTAGCCCCTTACGACATGCAGGGGGACTTCATCCTCAGGGGAGATAAAGAATTCTGATAAATCGAAAGAAAAGTGAGTGTATACAGAAAGAAATGGGAAGGCTCGTGAATTGGGAAAAAGTGACAGACATTCTGTACCTCGTAAATATATTATTAGTATTTATTTCAGCAAGTTGTTTTACGTCGCACTGACACAGATAGATCTTATGGCGACGATGGTATACGAAAGGGGAAAGGAATGGGAAAGAATCACGCGAATACTAACTTGACACTGGCCGCACTTTAGCGACTGCAGCTACCGATTTCGGCCTATTATTATTATTATTATTATTATTATTATTATTATTATTATTATTATTATTATTATTATTATTATTATTATTCAGCCTCCTGCTCGGTGTAGAGGTAGCGCGCCTGTCTCTTATTCGAATGCCCTGGGTTTGTTTTCCGGCCAGTTTAATTATGGACTAAGCAGTAGAATGGTGTTCACGAATAAGTTTCAGCGGTGTCTTTAAAAGTAGGAAAGATCACAATATGAAGATAAAGTTGGAATTCAAGAGGACAAATTGGGGTAAATATTCTTTTATGGGAAGGGGAGTTAAGGATAGGAATAACTTACCAAGGGAGATGTTCAATAAATTTCCAGTTCCTTTGCAATCATTTAAGAAAAGGCTAGGAAAGCAACAGATAGGGAATCTGCCACCTGGACGACTTTCCTAAATGCGGATCAGTAGTGATTGATTGATTGATTGATTGATTGATTGATTGATTGATTGATTGATTGATTGATTGATTGATTGATTGATTGATTGATTGATTGATTGATTGATTGATTGATTGATTGATTGATTGATTGATTGATTGATTGATTGATTGATTGATTGATTGATTGATTGATTGATTGATTGATTGATTGATTGATTGATTGATTGATTGATTGATTGATTGATTGATTGATTTTCTTACAAGAAGAAAGCGCACAGTGAAAAGATGACGCTACTGACCTAGTATACATAGACGAACACTGCTTGCCATGGTTACAATGCTGTCGGTAAAATGATGACGTTAATTTCAGATGGACCCTCAGCCATGTTAAAACTCGGCGTATCTCTTTTATAGATTTTTTCAAGAAAATTGCTCATGAAAATATGACTTTATAATATCACTTAAAAACTTTTCGATGCTATACCTATCAGCGATAACATTAAAATTAAGGGAAATATCGGTGTTGGTCGAATGAAAATTTAAGTCGATAACTATTTATGGACGGTTGCAATGGAAATCATCCTGGCAACGTTTAAAGACTTTGTACATCAGTCTGTGGTCTATTTAACCTCATAATTGACTTTTCTGCTGGAAGGAAGAGATGAAATCAAGAGCAGCAATACTGCAAAAACAGAAAAAGAAGATGAAATTGCGAGGAGCCGCAGGGAGCTAGAAAGCGAGTAGTCCACGACAAGCCGCTGACAGCCGCATGTCCACCTACTCGTTTCAGAATCTCAGCAGCAACGTGAGGGCTCGACAAAAATGTAATCATGCACAATCAAGTCTCGCCAACAACAAGTACATTAATTAAAAGGAATATACTCAAGTTAATAAGTCGATTCGAAACGACCAGGGACTTACTAGCAGCGAATGACGTGAAGTCCTTGAACAAAAAACCCATTGCATTACAGCCTTGACGGACCTTGGTATACCAAGAAACCGCTGCTCAGCCCGAAAGTGACGCGTGGTCAGTGCGACAAATACTGTCGGTCGTTATTCTCGGTTTTCTAGACCGAGGTCACCATCTTACCTTCAGAAAGCTCCTCAATTCTAATCACGTAAACTGAGTGGACCTCGAACCAACCCTCAGGACCAGGCAAAAATATCTGACCGGACTTTCCTACTGCTTTTGGGTGAGTGGCAGGCACGCTAGACCCCGGACACTATTCGTTAGCCAATTGTAAAATCTTATTCTTACAATGAAATCTTAGGCTGGATGTTACTGAATGAATGACTCCGGTAAGATCGTAAATATAATAGTTTTGTTGCATTACCGGCTGACGAATGTGAAATACCAGTTTCCTGATCTACTCTCGAGGCGACTCATGTGGACTGACTTGCAGTCTTTCCTGTATATATTTCTAACTTCTCCTGTGCGAGAACTGTTCTCCTTCACTGTTCTTTCTTAGGCTTCTCATCCACTGGATGCGTATATCTGCGACTGCGACGTTGAGCGTGTACGCGCGACGTGAAGCAGTCCAGTGTCGTACGACAGTGCATCGTCCTTTGCACGCGTTTTTTGCCTGATAGCAGCGGAGTCAGTCATAGCTCTGTGATGTGATCATGGCCTTCCCTGATGATGCATTTTTACTGTATGCTTTGGAGATGCCTTTGCTTGCGAGGCTAAGAGCCCGAAAGAGGATAAAGGAGTGGGTAAATGAAATTTTAAGCAAAAGGAGTCGATCTGGCGAATTTTCTCACTTATATGACGATCTTCAAGTTAATGAAGCTCAACATTTTGGTTATTTTCGGATGAGGAAAGAAACTTTTCAGTACATATTATCCAAGATGGAGGATCGTCTGCAGAAGCACAGTAATTTCAGGGACACCATTGCACCCGCAGAACGTCTAGCACTAACATTAAGGTAGGGATAATTTAAAAGTATTTATACAAGACAGGAGAAAAGTAAGTACCTGTATTACAAATCGGAATCATACAATAAATCATTACAAGATGCAATTAATGCGATAACTAATACATTAATTAAGAAAGCATGTCACTGAAAAATAAACAGTTGAAACAACCTATGCCCTATTGCCGAGGATCAAAATTCTCATAGTACGAAGCAGTGCTAGAATCAGTGAAAGTGAAATCATTAATTTGACAATATGAAGATTGAGATGATGAACCTGTTGAAGATTGATTACGTCTCTGTCTTTCTGCCAGTTCTACCAAGAGAACATTCATTAATTCCATCCGTATACGTAACTTGTTTTCCGATGGTACTTCACGTAAATGTGGAAGAAGACTAACCAAAAACTGGTAGTCACTCTCTCCATCATTTTGTGCTCTTCTCTGAAAGAAAGACAGTTTCTTGTTTTCAATCTCAAGAAGTTTTTCATCGTAATTAATTTTTTATTCTTCTTCTTACGAGGGCTCTGAAATGTTCTATTTCCTGTAATTTTGGTTGTTTCTTTACTCGATTGTGAACATTCCCCTTCGCGATCATTGGCATCCAGTTGTGCATTATCCTCCTGATTTGAGTCTGTATGGGCTGTGTTGGAGGTACTAGGACCGTCGAACATTTCATCTATTGTGTTGTTTGTAATATCAGGAACGCTGCTTTGCATGCTTTTTGGTTGCATAGTATCAGTAAGAAAACTCATTTGGTTGAAGTATTTGACGATTCTCTACCACTGCCAGATTTTGTTTCGTTCATTTATTTCAATTCTCTCCTAAACGAATCCCTGAGATTCTCTACCACTGCCAGATTTTGTTTCGTTCATTTATTTCAATTCTATCCTAAACGAATCCCTGAGATTCCTCCATCTTTTCTTAAGTTCGTCAACTGCAATAGAAAGGAAAACGCAGCGAAATTATACAACAGTCAAGCGAAAAGATAAGGAACTATTGTAATAGATCCTTTGAGGTCCTGAAATTTACTTTATTACAATTCAAACTTCTATGCTAATCATCGGCAGAAATAAAATCAAATAAATTAATTTCATTGAATCACAAAAAAAAAAACTAATGAAAACATTGAACATACTAATTTTTAAATAATAGCCGTTAAGTTTTTAATTAAATTATGTTGTAACTAGCTCACTGTGGATGCATTTTATTACAACATAAACACGTGCTTTGTATTTTTCAGGTACTTAGCAACTGGTTCATCTTTCAAAGCACTGGGTTATTCTTATCGGATATCAAATGCTACAGTCGGAAGAATTATTCACGAAACGTGTTCTGTGTTATGGGAAACATTACACAGTGACCATATCCCATTCCCTTCTGGCGAGCACATTGATGAGATTGAATCACAGTTTTGGAGAAAATGGAAATATCCTAATTGTGTTGGGTGTATAGACGGTAAACACATAAGAATTAAGTGTCCGAAGCAATCTGGAAGTATGTATTACAAGTACAAAACATTTTTCTCTATCGTACTGCAAGCAGTGGTAGGAGCAGACTACAAATTCATTTGTATTGATATAGGGGCCTATGGGAAACAGAGTGATAGTGGGATTTTCGGGTACTCAAACTTGAATAAACAGCTGGATCATGGTGCGTTAAAGGTGAAATGCTTGAAAGAATTCCTGGTAGTGATGTAACTGTACCACATTTTCTGATAGGGGACGGAGGATATCCCCTGAAACCCTATTTGATGCGCCCTTATCCTATGAGACATTTAACACCCGATCAAGACATGTTTAATAAATGTTTATCGCATGCAAGACAAGTGGTCGAGTGTGCCTTCGGTATAATAAGCAATAAATGGCGCATATTAATGAAAGCAATAGAAGTTACCCCCAGAGAGCAGAAAACATTCTGAAATGTATTTGTTTATTACACAATGTGATAATAGACAGAGAAGGCTCACCAGAAATACATCCTTCAACAGAATCGACTAACAACCACTCTAGGTTTGCTAGCAGGGGTGAGAATAGGAGCAGTCTTGCAGCTACTGATGTGAGGGAAAAATTAAAGACCTATTTTGCTAATAACCCATAATGATCATGAATGTTAAGAAAAACTGTTAATCTGAGGTCGTAAATATATGATCGCAACTGTAAGCCTACTTGAATCAGAGTTGTTAAATACAAACATAATAATGTAAATAAATATAAATATGAAATTAATAACATGGTAATTACATAATATAATGTACCTGATTCTTCCATTTCAAGTGCAACTTCCTTCCACAACTTCAATTGCACATTCCTCATGTGATACTGAGGCTCCTTCTGGTCCCACAGACATTTCGTTTCTTGAATTAAATTAATGAGTTTTTCACAATCCATTGCTGTCGTGTGTTGTCGCACAGAAAATCCAAACTGGACTGGATGACATGCGGCGTCGCACGTGTACGTACTACCAACCCGCTTCCAGTGGACGAGTTCCCACCCCTCTCCATCTGTTTGGAACAGTCCTGCGTTGTCGTGCGTATACAGACGACACTTCATCGCTACTTGTCGTATGATTACGCATCCAAAGGACGAGAGGCCTTATTAGTTTTGGAACCAGAACGACGCCACTTGTGAACGAGTTATTGCACGTAACGTTTCGAAAATATCTACGGAATTTTCAAAGACACCTATTAACTGGTTTCTTCTTCTAGTGCAAATAACACTCGACCAAAAATATTATCTGTGCTGTCGCGATAATAACCTCACACACACCTTAAAACTCGAATTGTTACTAGCGAACTTCTACGTCAGCTGTCAAGACTTCTTATCACGCCAAGCTTGACAGAAGCCATATAGCGCTCGTTTGGGGATTCCCGCGGCCTCTGAACTAAAGTGCCGAGGCTTAAATTAAACTCATACTATAGACTACAAATTTTGGGGTAGAACCTGTAAAATCTTCTACTGTAGAATCGACGCGTTCCGCCAAATTAAATTTGTGGCATATTATTATTATTATTATTATTATTATTATTATTATTATTATTATTATTATTATTATTATTATTATTATTATTATTATTATTATTATTATTATTATTATTATTATTATTATTAAATGAAATGAAATGTCGTATGGCTTTTAGTGCCGGAATATTCCAGGACGGGTTCGGCTCGCCAGGTGCAGGTCTTTCTATTTGACTCTCGTAGGCGACCTGCGCGTCGCGATGAGGATGAAATGATGATGAAGACAACACATACACCCAGCCCCTTTGCCATTGGAATTAACCAATTAAGGTTAAAATCCCCGACCCGGCCGGGAATAGAACCTAGGACCCTCTGAACCGAAGGCCAGTTCGCTGACCGTTCAGCCAACGAGTCGGACATTATTATTATTATTATTATTATTATTATTATTATTATTATTATTATTATTATTATTATTATTCCGCCTTTATTTACATGGCGTGACATGTACAGATAGGTACACACGCTATAATACTCTTCTTCATTTTCTACCGCTTTTTCGACACCTGTGGGGTCGTGGGTGAGAACTGTGTCTCACAGCTGTTTTACAGCCGGATGCCCTATATGCCCTGTATGGAGGAATATAATCACTATTGCGTGTTTCTGTGGTGGTTGGTAGTGTAGACTCACACTGTAATACTATAAACTGTACAAATAGTTATAAAAACATTTTAAAGGAAATAAAAAGTAAACGTATACAAAATATTCCAGAAAAAGAAAATGGTCCTAATGCATCAATGAAAACGAATCTAGTAAAATGTGCTGCCACATGGAATGAAATTACAAAACATAAAAAGAGAATTCATGTATGTACACTCAACTTGATCCGTCCAAGTAACAATATTTCTTTTTAACTAGTGGTTCAGATGGGGTGTCCTTTATACCATTGGGCAACGAATTCCATGTTTGAATCGTACTGACAACAAAATAATTGTTATAGAGGGTGGATTTGTGACTTGGTATTTTGAGGGTGAGTTTAGTGCTGCTCTCGTCAGGATGTTATGAATGGTTGAGAGCAACTGGGAAGAATCTCTCAGATAAGAAGGAGTCTGCTTGTATATTATTTTGTGGAGTAGAAGCATCGAATGATAGCTACGACGCTGGTTTAGTTTAAGACAATTTAGTTCATGGAATGCAGGAGTTATAATATGATTAAATTTTGAAATGTCCAGTATAAAGCGGGCGCAATCATTCTGATCTCTCCGACATCTATTACAGAGGGCACCACTTAGTCTGCCGCACACTACGTCACAGTAGTCAAACAGAGGCATTATTAGCTGTTGAACCAACAGCTTTCTGGCCTTGAAAGGAAGTAAATATTTCATTATTTTAAGTGAGTGAAGGGGGAAAAATACTCGTTGGCATACAGCTGTTACGTGTTTTGTCCAGTCAATGTTTTTGTGCAGTAATAATTCTACTTTGTTTTCTAAAGGGATAATGATTCAATTTACGGTACAGTATTGCAAACTAAAGTCAAAGAATTTGAGCAATGTTAGAAAGACAGAAAGAAGAAATTCAGAATATAGTGACAGAAGTATTTGATACACAACTTCCGAAGATATGTAAATCGAAATGAGTTGATATCTGCTTACAATTCACCGTCAACCATACCAATACTACCATATATCTGATACACAAATTTCTGTGTCAGCCATACCATTAAGCGAATAGCTGGACTTGATTCATTAAACTGCACTCAATAATTGACACTCAATTGTTAGCTAAAACTCATTCAAACTTTTAACACATAGTTAAGCAACATCGAGCGTGGTCACCCACTGGATGGGTGGCTAAAGTCCGCACTTTTTATTAATCACTAATTTTGTCTTTCATTAACATATACTATAAATAATCACTAAAAACATACTATTCCATTATGCATTTTCCACTAAATACTAAATTTCCACTAAACGGCTGCGCGAGGAGCATTAAATTGCACCGATACCAGCAACTGCAACCCACCCCCTCTTCCCGGCGGGAGTATGGGGGCTTTTAAATTTCTAATGGGTTGGTCAGATTTCAGTACACATTCACCTACTTTCGCCTTGAATTCCTTTAGTAAGTGCAGTTAAATAACTACATCAGTAGTTGTCCAGTAATCACGGCGAGCTTGGGAGATATTAATTACCCGCTCGCGTGAATTATGTTACAAGTCCATTATCGATCTTTTCCCACCACTTGTTGCTTCACACGAGGGGTCATGGTATTAATTGCAGCTGTGCTGGTGGAAATGTTAAATGCCGCTTTGGGCTTATTACTGTTCAATTATAATTTTTTTAAACAGTAACACCTCATATCTATACGGATAAAGGAGAGTGGAAATTTATGTACAGGAGAATCTGCATGGAGAGACAGGAAGGGGAACTTTTTATTTTTGTTTTATCTGAAGTCATATCTTTTCAGTTTTAGACTCAAGTTTTAACTATTCTTCAGCCTGACGAAACCAATCTCGAATAAATAAACGTATAGCCTAATCCTTAAAAATACAACATGGTAACAGAATTATTGCACGTATCGTTCCTGAAAGAACATCATCAGATTCTATCAAATCACACACAAAATATTTGGAAATGATAAGCATTTATGTTTATTTTTGTTTAAATCCTTAAAAAATTGGCATTTGGAATGTATCTTAATGAACTTCTCTCCACTCTAACATACTATCTGTTTCTGACGAGGAGTTTGTAGATACGGCACGAATAACAGATACTATACTCTTAGCTACAAACATTAGTTGAGACAGACAATGCGAGCTCCTGTATATTCCTAATATTCGTTATGCACTACATACTAGTTATATAAATGTGTAACTAAAGTTCAATTGCACTACCACTCTAAAACTTCAAGACACCACCTCAATTCGCAACAGCCACCACAGGCGGAGCAGGTGTTTATTGTCAGGCCTTGAGACTTGAGATAAGCGCATGCGCACTTCTTACCACGCATACGTGCGACTTGTCGTCACATGACTATATTTTATGTTATGCTGTTACGCCCAGTGTTGCTAAGCGAGAAATATTTTATCCGCTAATTTTTAGTTTAAAATCCGCTAAATTCCGTTAAAATTCGAATTACAACAAAATAGCTTAGCATATGCCAGCTTTTTGTATAGAGGGAATGAACTCGACACTCGCCAGTTTTAGAACAGGGTTTCATCATCTTCTCCTCTCCTGTGGTTTCACATGAAGCCTTCGTACCATTCCTTTTCGAAATATCTGATGCCAATTCGTGATCACTGCAACACTTGCTCCCTCGTTTCAATCCTGCTCGAATGATAAACAATAGCGGTAGACATTCAATATTTTTGTACCTAATGTAATTGGCTGACGGCTCTTTCAACAGCAGCATTAGATCAATATCCTTACTCTTTTGCACTCTTTCAGAGCAGCCAAAGAAACTTTCCGTCGACTTTGCAGCTCACCAGTAAGGCACATTTTAAATTCTAGATCTCTTTCGAAAAGTTTTTCACTTTCATCACAGATTTCATTGTTTTCATAGCCAAGATGTACTTAAGGACATTTATATTTACTAATATCTGCTGTCAAAATATCACCGTAGTATCTCGGAACAATTCTTCTGGCGATATGGTCTGCAGAGTTTGACTGGACTTTGACTTTGTTACTTGAAAATGGGTCATTGACTCAAGCCGTTTGGAAAGGACACTATTTCTTACGACTTAAATAGACGGCCATCTTGTGTTACTTTGCTGCACCTTTCCTTTCGGCATAGAAACATGGTATCAAACACAACACACGCAGCTCACCGTGAGTTCAGAGACGATTGCAGCAGCAAACAATGATGGTAAATTCTATTGAGCAAATATAGACAATTTTATAGTAAGTTCTATATTATTGCTTCTCCTTACGATAAAATATGATAATGTTACCGCTGAAAACCGTTAACAGAAGTTTGAAAAACCGTCAAAAATTCCGCTGTCCGCTAAAAGGAAATTTTATCCGCTGTTCCATTTAAAATTCCGCCAAATTTAGCGGAAAATCCCCACAGTTGTCAACACTGGTTACGCCATGGAGTTTGGTTTAGTGTTAAGAGCGGGTGGTTGCCTAGTTGTACTTCTTCCTAAACAGTTATCACTGCCACCATCACCACCATTCCTTTCCGTCATTCGATGAAATATTAACTAGTATCTCTTCACTATGCCAGTTATTTTGTCTTGTTTATTCATGTCTCTTCTCCTTTCTCTGCCACTATTCGCATACCCTGATGGGGACGCGGGTGCGATTTGTGTCATACATGTGGACTTAATTTAATGTCAGGCAAGGATAATAATGTTGTCCCTTCAAAGCCGTCGCATATTTGTTTTTCCTTTACATTTTGGTTACAACAATGTTAAAGGTGTTAAATCACAAATTTATTATAGTATATTCACGGGACGAGTAGAGTGAACACACTAAAGCATATCAAAAAAGGACGTAGAAATGTGGTTTCCCCTTCTTCCAAGGTAATGCGAAACCTCGTACTACTAGAGAAAAAATGGGTAACTAAAATGGGACGTTGTACCCTATCCTGTTTACTATGAAGACAAAAAAGGAAGGAAGGGAAAGACAACGTAGAAAAGACCAAAAAATATTATATATATTATGGCTGAAGACCGTACGCCAGGGTCTGGCATGGCATCAACTAACATATTCAAAATAATACACAACAGTCTATTCCGGAACCAAGATGAATCCCACAGTTTACGAAGAAGGAGTGGAATAAGAAGAAATGTAAAATATATCAAAATGAACTGAACTGACTGTGTGAGTTTATAACTGAAAACGTAGCTTGTTTACAAAATTTGATACACAGCTGTATCCTGTGCATTTCATATTTTATACCAGACCTGAAAGGAACCTAAACCCACTTTAAATTACACGTAACACACTTATAATTTCGACTGGTGTAAGAACGGTGAGTGAACAAGAGAAATTTTAAAAATAGAAAGGTTGATTTGCAGTATTTTATTATTACTACAGATGGGAAAACAAGAAGGCATTGACAATTTTAACTAAGTTACAGTTATTGATAATGTGTGCAGGCTCATAAATTCTAGCAAATAAGAACTTTCTTAAGAAAGCAAATTTGCTCACCTCCAAATGAAAACATTCAAATTTGAAAGATGTTCTGGAAGTATTTCATATGATGTGTAGCATTCTTTGAAGTGAATTATGAACAACAGCTAGTTCAGGGAAGAAGAAATAAAGTGATGTTACCTTGTAATGTTAACGAGAGTTGGAATGATCGGATTACAGATGAAGAGACACTGAATCAAGATGGAAATATTTCACCAGCTAGCAATACAGTCAAATTTATTTCAGAATGAGAGCTACCAGAGTACCATATTCAAATAATTCTAGGCCAAAGGAGGATTACA
This sequence comes from Anabrus simplex, assembly GCF_040414725.1. Taxonomy (NCBI): domain Eukaryota; kingdom Metazoa; phylum Arthropoda; class Insecta; order Orthoptera; family Tettigoniidae; genus Anabrus; species Anabrus simplex. Next base: position 260,786,501 of record NC_090270.1, on the reverse strand, counting down.
TATCATTTTCTTCCGTTCTGAGGTGGAGAAAATGGGTGTTTACCAGTGGTCTAGCCATTCGGCTCCCAGCCTTATAGTTTCTATATCTCGGTTTTTCTACACTGACTGAGCAAATGCAACACCAAGAAGGAGTGGTCAGAACTTTATGCCAATTGCAGGGTAGACTGACGTCACTGAGGTATGCTCATGATGTGAAATGCGCCGCTGTGCTGCGCACGTAGCGAACGATAAATGGGACACGGCGTTGTCGAATGGCCCACTTCGTACCGTGATTTCTCAGCCGACAGTCATTGTAGAACGTGTTGTCGTGTGCCACAGGACACGTGTATAGCTAAGAATGCCAGGCCGCCGTCAACGGAGGCATTTCCAGCAGACAGACGACTTTACGAGGGGTATGGTGATCGGGCTGAGAAGGGCAGGTTGGTCGCTTCGTCAAATCGCAGCCGATACCCATAGGGATGTGTCCACGGTGCAGCGCCTGTGGCGAAGATGGTTGGCGCAGGGACATGTGGCACGTGCGAGGGGTCCAGGCGCAGCCCGAGTGACGTCAGCACGCGAGGATCGGCGCATCCGCCGCCAAGCGGTGGCAGCCAAGCACGCCACGTCAACCGCCATTCTTCAGCATGTGCAAGACACCCTGGCTGTTCCAATATCGACCAGAACAATTTCCCGTCGATTGGTTGAAGGAGGCCTGCACTCCCGGCGTCCGCTCAGAAGACTACCATTGACTCCACAGCATAGACGTGCACGCCTGGCATGGTGCCGGGCTAGAGCGACTTGGATGAGGGAATGGCGGAACGTCGTGTTCTCCGATGAGTCACGCTTCTGTTCTGTCAGTGATAGTCACCGCAGACGAGTGTGGCGTCGGCGTGGAGAAAGGTCAAATCCGGCAGTAACTGTGGAGCGCCCTACCGCTAGACAACGCGGAATCATGGTTTGGGGCGCTGTTGCGTATGATTCCACGTCACCTCTAGTGCGTATTCAAGGCACGTTAAATGCCCACCGCTACGTGCAGCATGTGCTGCGGCCGGTGGCACTCCCGTACCTTCAGGGGCTGCCCAATGCTCTGTTTCAGCAGGATAATGCCCGCCCACACACTGCTCGCATCTCCCAACAGGCTCTACGAGGTGTACAGATGCTTCTGTGCCCAACGTACTCTCCGAATCTCTCACCAATCGAACACGTGTGGGATCTCATTGAACGCCGTTTGCAAACTCTGCCCCAGCCTCGTACGGACGACCAACTGTGGCACATGGTTGACAGAGAATGGAGAACCATCCCTCAGGACACCATCCGCACTCTTATTGACTCTGTACCTCGATGTGTTTCTGCGTGCATCGCCGCTCGCGGTGGTCCTACATCCTACTGAGTCGATGTCGTGCGCATTGTGTAACCTGCATATCGGTTTGAAATAAACATCAATTATTCGTCCGTGCCGTCTCTGTTTTTTCCCCAAATTTCATCCCTTTCGAACCACTCCTTCTTGGTGTTGCATTTGCTCTGTCAGTCAGTGTATATACGTATTTTGATAGGATCATTTTTGAGATGCAACAAATACTATTATTTTATTTCATATTTGGAGCAATTGATCGTCAAAATTAACCAACATGACAAGCCGAAGATTTCACATTCATGGTAGGTCATACAACCCCTGAAGATAATGCAAAAGTTAATTCTATAATTAAGCGCGTAAACGAACAACCATAAACCACATGTCACAAATATTACGAAATGTTATTTTTAATACCAATCTATCTTAGCTGATAGACTTCATACTCAAGCATAGCTATGTTTTTTCTAGAGCCCTGATCATTCGCGGATCCTGCACATTATGTGAAGTCCAGCCGTGCTTGGGAAATGAAGCACTGAGGCATGAAATTGAGTTGTGCTGCCTACAGGGGTATTATACAGTAATCACACGACACACATGCATACAACAAAACGTGTCCCCTATCATCAGTCACCTGTTACTGGCATATATAACAGGGCAGCGTGCTCAGAGATAACATAACGGGGTGCATACAGCTAAGTTCAAAGTTAATGAACGTCGCTTTCACTACCATGGAATTATTCATTCCCATAGCAAGAATTCTTTATATCCTTAGAGGAATACAAGATGAAAATTTGTTCGAATCCTTTACATACTTTGGTACAAATCGTAACTCTAGCGTGGTCTATGAACGAAATAATCACATTCAGTCATCTGACGTTGAATTGGTTGAATTCTGCGTCAATTGCACTGACTATATAACAAACGAACTTACAGAGACTCTGTGCATAAAGGCTAAAACATTTACAATTTGTTTTACGTCGCACGAACACAGATAGGTCTTATGGCGACGACGGAGTAGGAAGGACCTAGGAGTGAGAATGAAGCGACCATGGTCAGCATTTGACTGGTGTGAAAATGGGAAACCACGGAAAACTATCTTCAGAGCTACTGACAGTGGGGCTCGAACCCACTATCTCCCGGATGCATGGCCAACTCGCCCGGTAGGACTAAAACTAGCTGGACAGTTCCACACAAATAGCCCGCCTTACGCTCGTAAAAAACTGTTTCGCCCTTCGTGGCAAACTTGCTTTCTTACTTACGTACTTACTTACTTATTACTGAGCGAGTTGGTCTTGCGGATAGAGTCGCGTAGCTGTGAACTTGCATTCAGGAGATGGTGGGTTCGAACCCCACTGACCGAACCCCACTGTCGGCAGCCCTGAAGATAGTTTTCCGTGGTTTCCTATTTTCACACAAGACAAATTATTTGTACCTTAAGGTAGCGGCCGCTTTTTAATTTTTTAGGGGCACGTAGCTGTGAGCCTGCATTCGGGAGAAAGTGTGTTTGGAACCGACTGTCGGCAGCGCTAAAGATGGTATTCTGTGGTTTTCCATTTTCAAACCAGGCAAATGTTGGGACCGTGCGTTAATTGAGTCCACGGACGCTTCCTTCCCTCTCTTTAGCTCTTTCCTATCCCATCGTCGCCATAAGATCTATCTCTGTCAGTGATACATGAAAATCCACAGCCTTTTTTCCAGCCATTCTACCGGGTCAGGAATGGAATGAATGAATCCCCCATCTAGCGGCGAGGAGACATAAAGCAGTTTTTTTTACAATAGCAACGATGGGAAAGGAAAGGGTTAGGAGTAAGGAAGCGTCCGTGGCCTTCATTAACGTACAGCCCCAGCATTTTCCTGATTTTAAAATAGGGAGCCATCTTCAGGGCTGCCGACAGTGGGGTTAGAATCCGCTACCTGCCGAATGCAAACTCACAGCTGCGCGCCCCTAACCGCACGGCTAACTCGCTTGGTACTCGTCCTTTCAAAGTGCTAATGAGATGTTACACCACTAGCAAGAAACACACACACACACACACACACTCACTCACTCACTCACTCACTCACTCACTCACTCACTCACTCACTAGGTGTCCCCAAAATTGGAAGCTTTAATGAAACAGATTACTTACACATGTATCATTCAAAGTAGTGTCCATCGCTGGCCACGACTTTCTCCCATCTTTCGGGCAGTGTTCGAATCCCGTGTTGAAAAAATTGTTCATATTTTGAAGCGATCTACTATTCGATCCAATTTGTAACTTCTTCATGAGGTCGGAACTGTCGGTCAGCCAGGCCATGCGCCATTGATCGAAACATGTGATAATCAGAGGGAGCAATGTCTGGAGAATACAGTGGGTGGGGTAGGATGTCCCATTTTAACATTCCCAGGTATGTTTTGACCTTCTTTGCAACGTGGGGTCGAGTGTTGTCGTGTTGCAAAATCACTTTATCGTGCCTCTCGCTGTATTGGGGCCGTTTGTCTTACAATGCTCTGCTCAAACGCATTAATTGCGTTCGATAACGAGCACCTGTGATTGTTTCACCGGGTTTTAACACCTCATTGTACACGACGCCCAGCTAGTCCCACCAAATGCAGAGCATGATCTTAGAGCCGTGAATATTCGGTTTTGCCGTCGACGTTGAAGCATGGCCGGGATATCCCCATGATCTTTTGCGTTTAGGGTTATCGTAATGAACCCATTTTTCATCCCCGTTCAACGTCTCTTGGTTTCAACTCATACGGGGCCCAAGTTCCTTCTTTCTGAATCATGCCCATGGTCTTGAGATGTTTTGAAATGGCTTGCTGTGTCACTCCCACTGATCGTGCCAATTCTTCTTGAGTTTGACGCGAGTCTTCACTCAACAATGTCTCCAATTCTGCATCTTCGAAAAATTTCTCCCTTCCACCACTCTGCCGGTCTTCGACGTTAAAATCACCGTTCTTGAAGCGTTAAGACCACTCACGACACGTTCTTCCACTAATAGCGTCCTCACCATACGTACGTGAGAGCATCGGATGGGACTCAGCCGCTGTTTTCTTCATATTGAAACAAAACAGTAACACCTCCCGCAAATGCCGAGAATTTGGCTCGTACACTGCCATGTTCAATCGAGAACAACTTTATGATGCAGACACACATCGACTATGTTTGAATGGGATTATGTTGACCGAGGTCCAAGCTAACTGCCTGACGTCTGCGATCTGTTTCGTTCGACCGCTAAGTACCCTTGTCGCCATCCATCGGCAAAAGGCGGATGCAAAGTTATACACCTTGTGCTTGCTTGCTTGCTTGCTTGCTTGCTTGGAAAAGAGCACTCTAAGGCTCCCTCTTCTGGGCTCGAGTACGCTGTTTCTTATCTTTCTTTTCCACATTCGGGTACCACTCCTTTGATGTCAATCCGTTTAGTTAGCGGTTGATCCCTGGGTATTTTTCCTTGGTAGTGTGCGTCCCATATCAGTCTAGGGCATCTGGTATCCCCGTTACAAGTCCAGACCAACGTCCCTTTGAGGCGTCAATTTGAATGTTGAGAAAGACCTTCCAGATAGTTTGATTGATTATCATGACTCTTCTGGACTTTTGCTCCATTCCGCGCAGACGTCTCATCTCTACTGTCTGGAGTCTGCTCTTAGTATGGTCTCCGAAAGCCCAAGATTCCAATTTAAAGTAGGAAGATACGCTGTTTTCTTTCTGCCTTCACCCTATCTTGAGACGCCCTAGTACAGTCACCCAGCAACCGCTATCAGGTTGTTGATTTCCTGGTCAATCTTCCAGTTCTGGCTGATAGTTTTCATCAGATACTGAAAGTGCTCTCTGAATGATTCATGGAGTGCTTGATCACGTGGAATCACAATACTAATGGCTTTGCTAGCACATATGAACATGTTACGCCTTCCCATTTGTTCTTACGATCACATGGAACTGAAGGTCCTGTGAAGTTTATGAAATAAGTGCAACGGTGTCATCAATTGCTAATTCATTGATATTTACTATATATATTCTCCAGGTTCCCACCATGTAACATTTTGTACATTTCTTGTACTTCTTCGCGATGTTCGTCAGTGTAATAGAAGAGTAATGTGGCAAAATGCTACCTTGTCTCACACCTGCAGTAGATCTAATTTCTTCTGACAACGTATTTGCTGTGCGTGCTAGGTTTCTGTAGTTCATTAAAAGACTACTGATGGCTTTCACTTTACGTTTTTCAGAGCTTGCCTTTCTTGTTATGGTACTTTGTCAACAGGTTTTTTTAAAGACTTTCATGGCCAATTAATTTAAAAGCTTTCAATGAACTTTAAGTTGTGATGGCGATGAAAAAACAAGGAATGTGTAAACACTTCTTTATTAACTTTCGAAGAACCAGAAACATATTTTAATTGGTTATTGTATATCTCAATAACGACGGTCCCGTAGTGCAGGGGTAGCGTGCCTGCCTCTCACCCGGAGGCCCCGGGTTCGATTCCAGGCCAGGTCAGGGATTTTCTATCGACCTGAGGGCTGGTTCGAGGTCCACTCAGCCTACATGATTAGAATTGAGGAGCTATCTGACGGTGAGATGGCGGCCCCGGTCTCAAAAGCCCAGAATAACGACTGAGAGGATATGTCGTGCTGACCACGCGAACCCTCGCAATCTGCAGGCCTTCGGGCTGAGCAGCGGTCGCTGGGCAGGCCAAGGGCCTTTCAAGGGCGTTAAATGCCGTGGGTTTTTTATATCTCAATAACATTAGAACTATATTAAAACAATTGAAAACTATAAATCAAAATAAGAGTTTATCAACCTAAAAGCAATAGTATTCGACAAAACTTCCAGGACACATTTCTCACACGCAGAAGAAAATATATTAAATGGACATGCGTAAGGAAATGGTTTATTTCTACGTTAGAACTCATTCTCTACACACACATACTACATTAATCATGGCGAACAGAAAGTACCAGCGTACTACACGAAAAGTTTTTCTTACGCGATATATTCAGAATGCCCTCCGCTAACGTCGAGGAATACATCAACGAATCCGGGATTCAATGCAATTCATGTATCAATGCTAACGGAGGGCATTTTTCCGGATCCGTGCCTATATAATATAATATAATATAATATAATATAATATAATATAATATAATATAATATAATATAATATAATATAATATAATATAATATAATATAATATAATATAATATAATATTTTTCTTTTTCTTTTTCTTCTACGTGTAAGGAATGAAATTTGTCCTGGAAGTTTGGCTGTAGCTTACCGGTATTGTTGCACAGTGTATATCCCAATCTACCTACACGCACTTACTAGTGTGGGCACTGCATTATACATCCTAGAGCCATTCACTTGCAAGAGCATTAATACATAAATATGATACTATGCTCTGTAGGAATAAAGTATAGAAATTTAATTTCTCTACACTAGAAACAACAATATTCTATTTCAACCAACATTTGGGGTAAAATACTAAGTGTGAAGAAGGGCAATTTAAAATTTTATGAATACTATATATCGCCTCTGTGGTGTAGCGGTTAGTGTGATTAGCTGCCATCCCCGGAGGCTCTGGTTCGATTCCCGGGTCTGCCATAAATTTAAAAAGTAGTACGAGGGCTGGAACGGGGCCCACTCAGCATCGGGAGGTCAACTGAGTATAGCGGGGTTTGATTCCCTCCTCAGCCATCCTCGAAGTGGTTTCCCGTGGTTTCCCACTTCTCCTCCAGGCAAATGCCGGGATGGTACCTAACGTAAGGCCACGGCCGCTCCCTTGCCTCTTCCTTGTCTACCCCTTCCATTCTACACATCCCCACAAGGCATAGCAGGTGATACCGCCTGGGCGAGGTACTGAACCAGGTGTATCACCCCGACCCAAAGTCTCACGCACCACATTTTCCTTGAGGCGGTAGAGGTGGGATCCCTCGCTGACTCTGAGGGAAAATCCAAGCTTGGAACGTAAACAGAATAATAATAAAAAGACTAAGAAGAAATAAAGTACAGACATGTCATTTCTGTACATCACAAACAACAATATTCAATTTCAACCAAGGTTGGAGGTAAAATAGTAAGTGTGAAGAAGGACAATTAAAATGATATGAATAATATAATAACTAAACTGAAAAGGGCAATCACAAACTACCTATTTGTCAAGAAACAGTCAGTTCATTCAGTACAATTTATATCCCACTGAAATGCTTGAAGCGTCATCCTTTTTCTTAGTTGACGTTTATTTAAATAAGACAGTGTCATAAACTGTGGTTATATGGTAATCAAACTAAACCTATATTAAAACTCCCACAAACGTATTTACCCCCTCAGGGTAGCTATTTGCTTCATGTTAGCTGAGTAATTGTTCATTCGTTCAACTATGAAACGTTTTTGTCTGGTTCTTTGGCTAATTGACCGGCGGCTTGGGCTTCGGGCGTTGTGGTCCACGGCTCGATTCCAGGTAGAATCATGGAACTTTAATCATCTTATTTTTGGGTTTTGCTGTTTGTACTAACCTAAATATTCCTACAATTAATACACAACACTTCTGTCTACCACGGATGCACAAAGTTTCAAATTCAACTCAGACTTCGCACACCGCCATACGAGAATCTACCTCACAAAGACTGGAACAGGCGCTAATAATACCAACATGAAGTAATCACATTTTATCAAAATTTAGTCTTGGGAACACTTAAGAGTTTTTCTGGTTCTTCTTGAGAGAAGGGAATCAAAAAAAGAGATCAACACCTCTTAGGATGTTGTATTTTCCTTCTAACGGATATGTTTCCATTCTATCCTTCAACGATAGTTTCCATGGTATCAAGATGTACACTCAATCGCACAAAATTTGGCCGCTAGGTATAATCACATAATTCGTCATATTAGAGACCTACCAGTCAAGGTAGGGTACTGACCATGAATCAGAAGCATGCATAGTATCTGGTTCGTAATCATCAATGAGATCGACTTCTAGATCGGGGCATAACACATAAACAACGAATAGCGCAAGGAATTGTTTCCAGAAGGTGAAAGAGCACCCATCTTTCCGATAAACTCTTTAATAACATACCTCATCGCTAATAAGTTTGAGTCGGGCGAGTTGGCCGTGCGCGTAGAGGCGCGCGGCTGTGAGCTTGCATCCGGGAGATCGTGGGTTCGAGCCCCACTGTCGGCAGCCCTGAAGATGGTTTTCCGTGGTTTCCCATTTTCACACCAGGCAAATGCTGGGGCTGTACCTTAATTAAGGCCACGGCCGCTTCCTTCCAACTCCTAGGCCTTTCCTATCCCATCGTCGCCATAAGACCTATCTGTGTCGGTGCGACGTAAAGCAATTAGCAAAAAAAAAAGTTTGAGTGGTGTCTTTAAAAGTCGGAAAGATCACAATATGAAGATAAAGCTGGAATTCAAGAGGACAAATTGGGGCAAATATTAATTTATAGGAAGGAGAGTCGGGGATTGGAATAACTTACCAAGGGGGATGTTCAATAGATTTCAATTTTTTTTTTGCAATAATTTAAGAAAAGGCTAGGAAAACAGCAGACAGGAAATCTGCCAGCTAGGCGACTGCCCTAAATGCAGATCAGTATTGATGGATGGATGGATGGATGGATGGATGGATGGATGGATGGATTTTCGTTTCATTTTTCTGTATAGCAGTACGTACAATATGGTTTGGTCCATTAATAGCTTGAGTAAAATGGTAGGCGTAGATTGAAGGTGTATTATTTATTTTTAATTTTACTAGCTCTTAATTAGACACATTATTTTATTGTTACTTCATCCCTACTTTAACTCATAACGTAAATGGCCTCGTCTTTATTATTGGACACAATAGGCAGATAACGAGGACTGGCAATCCAAAAGAAGTACTCAAAATCAACTGTCAAACTATTAGGTCGTGTTACGTACCTATAGTACGTGTTGAAGAGATGTTAAGTACAGAACAAAATTGGCCAACTAGACTCCAATGGGATCCGACCCCACAGCCTGCTGATTTCGCGTCGATTAAATTACCAATTGAGATATGGTGGCCCAGGTCATATATTTCTTCTGTTGTAAAGGATTTAAGCTACAAGTCTGGCATTGTTGCCATCACGTAATACAACTTAAAAGGTTGAAAGTCAATTTGGATTGTAATGCGATCATGAAAATTCAATATCCATTGACTTGGCCCAAAACGGGAAAATTGCACGCACGCTACAGTGTGAGCCAACGGCCGTAGCCGTGTTGAAACACGAAGTTAAGCAACATTGGGCGTGGTCAGGAGTTGGATGGGTTGCCACGCGCTGTTGGTGTGGGGTAAGGGAATGGAGGAGCGGAAAGGAACTGGCCACCCTACCGCACGTAAACTCCGGCTCAGGAACACCTCTGCGGAGGTTCGGACCTGCCTTCGGGCAGAATAACCCTTACCTTACCTACAGTGCGATGGCAGTAGTGCCAGACGTGTAGATAGCTTAGATAATTTCCAACAAATATGACCTAGGTCACCATAGCTCAATCGGTAGAGCAACCGACGCGAAATCGGGAAGTTGTGGGTTCGGATCCTACTAGTGTCTGATTAGCCATTTTTGTTTTGTACTTAACATCTCTTCAAAACGTACTACATGTACCTAACACGACCTAATAGGTTGAAAGTCGATTTGGAATACAATGCGGTCGTGGAAATTCAATATTCGTCAATAGATTCTCGATTTAACCGTGAGCTGACCAGTGAATTCATAGCGCAGCCTGCAAAACCGTTCGATAGTGTCAGATATAGTTCTTGCAATTCTCTCGTTAACGACGGGCACGTTCTTGAAGCCTAGGTGGCTGGCTGTGTTTACATTCCTTGTCTACAGGGTACCAGGATTACCCAAACTCGAGACACAGCGTTGTCAACTCGCCGTCTTATCTATTTATCCTCTGAGAGCGAGCAATGAGACTGAAGAGAACTGCGCGCAGCTGTGCAACACTGAGAACCTGACAAGCGAGCAGGCTTCAGGACCGGTACGCTTTTGAAGTACTCCAAATGAACTGTCACTGACAAAACAAGCATGCTACTGGGCGACTCTAGACAGTCATAAAACTGGTTAATTTCGGGGAATGTTACTGTTTAACGTTTAGTCACCGGTCTTTAACGAGGATATTGAGACAACTATACCGTAGTTGCAGATGAGGTTCGAATCCAAGTCTCTACCCCCCTTGTGTGTTCTACGGCGTCATTATTGTGTTTGACAATACTAGCCATCGCAAGATATCGTGGGAGGGGAAGCAAACTGAAGCCTAGTGGAATAAGAATATCTCACGTAGTAAGTTAATGACTGTTGAAGACATGTTTACAGGAGCCGGTAAACGAAGCACACTGCGAACTCGTCTAGTAACTCGTACAAAGGCCTTCGGTTTCGATTACTACTTGAAGTGTGTGAGGAACGGAAGCTCTCGGCAATCAATCAATCAATCAATCAATCAATCAATCAATCAATCAATCAATCAATCAATCACTACTGATCTGCATTTAGGGCAGTCGCCCAGGTGGTAGATTCCCTATCTGTTGTTGTCCTAGCCTTTTCTTAAATGACTGCAAAGAAATTGGAAATTTATTGAACATCTCCCTTGGTAAATTATTCCAATCCCTAACTCCCCTTCCTATAAACGAATATTTGCTCCAATTTTTTCTCCTGAATTCCAACTTCATCCTCATACTAGCAAATGTGCCCGTGCTTCGCTATGGTATTCTACATTGTATTCGAATATCGAAGTAAATACTGTACATGCAGTAAATAAGATTGTTTTAAAATTGCATGTATCTTAGCGTTATCCGGGAAACAGCATGGGGAGGTCCCCATACGCTCTATCCAATGTAAAGTGTTTGTTACGGATTTGTGATATATCGGCAGGCTCACTTACCTACTGCCATTCACAATCGAGTTGGTAAGTTTACATTATAATTGCAGGCCACATCGCCTACTGCGCGGTCACAATCGATTTGGGGAGTTTTCGTTACAATGGCAGCCCTCTTTCCTACTTCCAGACAGATAGCAGTTGAGGAGATTTTATTATAATGGCAGGCAACTACCCTACTATCAGTCGAAATTGAGTTGTGCAGCTATCATTATAATGTCAGGCATCTTCTCCTACAGCCAGCCAGCTACTGCCTGTCACACCAAGTTGGTGAGTTTCCATCAAAATAGCAGGCCACTATGCCTGATGCCAGTCACAGTTTAGATGAGTACATTTGTTTATAATGGCGGGCACCCTTGCCTACTGCCAAACACAATCGGGTAAGGGGAGTTTTAAACAAAACTGCATGCTCCCTTGCCTTCTGCAAGTCAAATCGAGAAGTGAATTATTTACTACAATGGTAAGCCTTCCTTACTAATGCCAGTTACGCAGGTGTTGGAGAAGGACCCCATTCCTACTGCCAGTCAAAGTCGGTGTGGGGTGTACTGATTACAATAGCAGACACACACTTTCTCGATCGCTACAAATCGATATCAGTGAATATATATAGATCGACATACGGAAGTATATGCGTGTTTACAATATTGCAGATCTTCATTTACAGATTAACTGCTGCTAAACGTACGTATATCGACAAAGGATTGTACCATAAGACGCCGGATTTAGTGGCCTAAATGGCTGGTCCTATGATATCTCATCTATTCTTGGGTCAGACTGAGAAACGTTGAACATGGTAAAGTGTTTGTAAGATTATCTCACATTGCATTACTTTTCGGATAATTATGTGACAGCTACGTACATAGCATTTGCCTCACATATGGCTACTGGGTGGACCAATTTTCGTGAAGAGTTTAATGATTCTATATTTCCTGTAAATGACTGAAAATATTAATTATGCATGTGAAAAGTCCAAATTTACTTAACATCGATTAATAGAAAAAAATCAAACCTAAAAGGGGTACAAATACGACAAAAAGTCGTAAGACCAAGGTTGTAGATCATTCCAAATTGAACGGAGATTGTACAATCCGTTATGTGATAGGACTTCCCGAAGGTCTGCACCATCATTAAAATTGCCTCCATATTTCGATATTCTTCGGGGATAAAAAGTGAAAAATTTAAAGATCTTGGAAGTTTTCCGTCTGTTACAGGCTAAAACGTATAATTTTGTCAAATTAAATTTTCTTTTTCGTCTGACAGATTATGCCGCAATCTGTATTTTGGGCGAGGAGGGTAAAAATTAGGACTTTCAGGAAACCAAACAAAAATGCAGATTGTCATTATTACCCCTTAAACAGGTACTGTGCGAAAATTTCGCCAAAATAGTCAATGTAGTGGCACACAGTCGTTACCATTTTATTTATATAGATAGATAAGGAATCTGCTCCATGTACAACACATTTTCGGCTATGTCCGCTAGACTTAAACCTGCAAAACTGACCAATGTATTGGAAAATCAAATGCCCCTCAATAAATTATGCTGGTGTGAGTTATGGATATAATAAAGCGCTAACAGAGGAGAAATTTAGACGCAGTGATTCTTAGGTAAACAGATAAGAAGACGACTAATGGTGTTATTACTTAAGCTATTCGAGGGCGGTTATAACCTCCAACAATATTCCGCCAATATCCCGCAGATAGGCTGATTGACGCCTCTCTTGCCTTCTACCCAAGGAACAAACACGAATTTAAAAGCATGATGAGGAAAATGGCAATACGTTATTTCCGTGTTGGCAAGCAGTCAGAGACGTTGCCATGGTAACCTGTAGGTTCACTGTCGGTCTGTCGGTCACTAAATGCAGAGCATGATACCCGCAGAAAATAGTAAATTTCTCCATCATATGAAGAGTAAGGTAAATTATGAACATAACGAAAGTTGTTTATAATGAAGAGGTGTTTCACGTACGGTCCACGGAGCTTAAGAAAATCAACAGTATAAGAGAAAATGGAGGAAAACCGTTCTGGTTTTCCTATAAACCCCCATTCATTCAAAGATTTTAAAGTGGTATGCATATTGAAACCTTCCCCGGGATGAGTATACTCTAAATATGAAGTTTGGTTGAGATCTATCCAGTCGTTTCGACGTGAGGGTGGAATAGACAAACAGACACGAAAAGTAAAAACTACCGATTTGGTCTTTAGTTGACCTAAAACGGATAATTATCTGAAAAATTGGTTTAAAAAATCAGAAATTACAGACAACTTTTATTATATAGATTGTGACCTCTCCTACTTTTAAAGACCCACTCAAACTTATTCGTCTACTGATGTCCTCCCAAGCCATCTCTCCACCGACAGCTCGGAACATGCCACTTAGTCGAGCAGCTCGTCTCCTTTCTCCCAAGTCCTCCCAGCCCAAACTTTGCAACATTTTTGTAACGCTTCTCTTTTGTCGGAAATCGCCCAGAACAAATCGAGCTGCTTTTCTTTGGATTTCTTTTTTCCATTTCCTGAATCAAGTAATCCTGGTGAGGGTACCATACACTGGAACCATACTCTAGTTGGGGTCTCACCAGAGCCAAATATGTTCTCTCCTTTACATCTTTACTACTACCCCTAAATACTCTCATAACCATGTGCAGAGATCTGTACCCTTTATTTACAATAATATTTATGTGATTACCCCAATGAAGGTATTTCCTTATGTTAATACCTAGGTATTTATAATGACCCCAAGGTAACTTTCACCCCATCAACGCAGTAATTAAAGCTGAGAGGACTTTTCCTATTTGTGAAACTCACAACCTGACTTTTAAGCCCGTTTATCATCATACCATTGCCTACTGTCCATCTCACAACATTATCGAGATCATTTTGTAGTTGCTCACAATCTTGTAATTTATTACTCTGTACGGAATAATATCATCTGCGAAAAGCCTTATCTCTGATTCCACTTCTTTACACATATCATTGATATACATTATATAAGAAAACATAAATGTCCAATAATACTGCCTTCAGGAATTCCCCTCTTAATTATTACAGGGACAGATAAAGGTTCATCTACTCTAATTCTCTGAGATCTATTTTCTAGAAACAGAGCCACCCATTCAGTCACTCTTTTGTCAAATCCAATTGCACTCATTTCTCAGTAGTCTCCCATGATCTACCCTATCAAATGCCTTAGGCAGGTCAATCGCGATACGGTCCAATTGGCCTCCTGAATCCAGGATATCTGCTATATGTTGCTGGAATCCTACAAGTTGGGCTTCAGTGGAATAACCTTTCCTAAACCCTAATTGCCTTCTATCAAACCAGTTGTTAATTTCGCAAACATTCTTATATAATCAGAAAGAATGCTTTCTCAAATCATACATACAATGCATGTCAACCTCCTCCTAAACATCAATAGCTAGATCCCAAAGATCATTTTTCTAAATTATTTCTAACAGCGTTAGGCCTGGGAAGACCACGTGGCGGAGTGATCATATATTTATGGTAGATATATTTCGTGGTAGAAAAAATGTCATATCTTATAAATTGATACTACAGTCTGATAAATATTGGCAAATTACAACGTATAATTGTGGAGTTAGGTTTGATAACAGGATGGCAACTGAAGTTGGTAGTGGGGGATTGAACTTCACCAAAGAAGAGTACAGATGGTTCTGTCGTTGGGAGTACTTCTTACAGGACAGTGTGATGTGGTTCAAGTCGGCTATTTTCCCAGGGTCTTCTCGGCAGTGATAGTTGTCCAAGTCCTTGATTCTGTGTAGCTGACTCGGATAGCTACCATGCCCCAAAGGCATTCTTATTAAAGATGCCTGCGAGTTAGTTTCAATTTCTTGACCCACATTTGTGTTGGGATGGTCGGCTGAATTTTAGGATATTTCTTTACTCTTGTAAGTTGTGACATTTTCCAGTACTCAGAACATTCCCTGTAGACCTGTTGTTTGATTATGGCAGGAAATCAAAATATGGTAACTGTTTGTAAAGGCGGAGTTCACAAGTTGTGGCTTCTTTCGCTAGCTGGTCTACTATCTCGTTCATCGTTATACCGGAGTGGACTTTAATCCATAGGAGATGTACTTCCTAAGCTGCTTTCTGGGCGGTATAGATTAAGTTCAAAATGTCTAATAATTATGTACTGATGTGTAGACTTGTCCCAACGAGCATTTTTTTTTTTTTTTTTTTAGCTTTTGAAGGGCACATTGTCAGTCAGAACATATAAGAATTTTTCGGAAGTGACGAATTCCATAACTAATAGCTGAATTGATAAACATCTTGGGATCTTGGGGCCCACACGTTTCCGATAGGGCTGAGGCCCGAGGCGCAAGGATGCCAGTCTATAAGATTGCTTTCATGCTGTTCGGCATATCATCTCTGGTTTTGAAATAGTTTGAACATATTGTACAGGTGGTAGGATTACAAGTATCATCTCTTTGGCCACCAACTATTCACATTTTACGAGTGTCTTCGCGTATTGGGTATGTACAGGGGGTCCCTAAAGTTCGGAAACACATTTATTAATTTACTACACAAAAACTGCTTTCGTACATACATAATATTAAAGAGGAACGCTAATGGTTTTGTTTTCGCTGTTTTTTGTTTTTTGTTTTTCATAATGACTAGATATAGGTGCCACATGTAACTCGGCATTTCTCTACACTTACCCGGCCCTGCTAGGAACAGGGAATTGTCGGAATCTGCTTGCATTTGTGGGAACAACCATTGTTCTACGAACTGATTTTTTCGGATTTCTTATGAATGCGTCTCTCACGCGGTTAACGGCTATGGTCTTTTCACTCACTGTAGGACGGCCAGTTCCACAAGCAACCAGTACTCACAAATTTGGCATGCCAAGCGTTAATAGCCTTCCTGATTGGTGCTCCTTTACCGTACTTAGTTCTAAACTTTCGCTGTACATCTGTAGCACTCTTGCCTCTTAAGAATTGCAACACTCAGAAAGCGCACTCTTTGCTAGAAATCACGATCATTACAAAACGCCAACTGCGTTGAATGATACAACTACGAGCATTGCATGTAACTTTCAAACAAAACCATTTAAATTCCTATTTAATATAACATGTATACGACAGCTCTATCGTTTGTAGCTTTCGTGTATTTTTAGGGACTCCCTGTATAAAACTGAATTTTTCTTTCCGACCAGTTTGTGTGCATTGAGTAATATCTTGTTAAATATGTATTTCAGACAACGCTGTAAGCTGTTCGTGTGGAGAGGTTGCCCGCTACTCTGCGGTCAAGTAAAAGTAATTTTTGACTAATGCTCGAATAAAAAGCTAGAGTTTTAGTTTAAAAGAATCATTTCCTCTTTCTGACTGCATTATCCTGTTCATTTATTCATGATATTTCAGTATGTTACATCCGCACGCTCCAAAATATTGCAGACGAGAAGTTTTGAATAATTCATTCATATGGCGCCCTCATCACTGATACATCACTCAGACTACTGAGTGAAACACATGAAGCGCAGTCTTGGGGTAAAATGAAATGCAAATACGCCAGGTGGAAGGGATAACCGGATCTCTGTTGAGTGATCTATGGCGGAGTTTTAATTGATTTTGTCGAGTAAACACCGAATGTTTCATCAGAAATCTGACATACTACGATATGGAATGCCGAATGGACTTTGATCCGTGTTTCTAAAATCCGATTACATCAGCCGAGTTTAACCCACAGTCTTGGGATCTCGAGACCAATATCCTATCACTTTAGAGGGAGCTAAAAAACTTAAATGATAATAATTAAAAACAATAGAAGAATATTCCCAGAAAAAGTCCACGACCAAAATACGAAAATGGAATTTTGATGATAACGCAACCACATGTCCGCCTCTGTGGTGTAGTGGTTAATGGATTAGTTGCCGGCCCCAGAGGTCCTGGTTCAATTCCCGTCTCTGCCAAGAAATTTGAAAAGTGGTACGAGGGCTGGAACGGGGTCTACTCAGCCTCGGGAGGTCAACTGAGTAGAAGGCCGGGGGGGCGGGGGGGGGTGCTCGATTTCTTCCTCAGCCATCCGTCGTTTCCCACTCCTCCTCCAGGCGAATGGCGGGATGTTAACTAACATAAGTCACGGCCGACTCCTTCCCTGTTCCTTGTCTATCCCTCCCTATCTTCCCACCCCCCACAAGGTCCCTGTTTTGCAGCAAGTGAGGCCGCCTGGGCGAGGTTTTGGTGATCCTTCCTAGTTGTATCCCCCGACCCAAAGTCTCACGCTCCAGGACACTGCCATTGAGGTGGTAGAGGTGGGATCCCTCGCTGAGTCCGAGCGAAGAAACCAACCCTGGAGAGTAAATGGATTTAAAAAGTAAGAAAGAAACAACAAGCAATTTTTCGAACCACACATACAATTAGGAAACTGTGATTAAATCCTACGGGCACCTACAAAGAATGGAAAACAACAGGCTGACGAAGACACTTTTAAATGTAACAATATTTGCTTGGTGTGAAAATGGGAAACCACGGAAAACCATCTTCACGGCTGCCGACAGCGGGGTTTGAACCCACTATCTATCGAATACTGGATACTGGCCGCACTTAAACGACTGCATGTATCGAGCTAGGTCTTCTGTCGTCCATCCTGTAAAACCGTAACAATTGCTTAGTATAAATTAACGATGATCTACAAGAAATTTGTATTGCCGAAGAAACCATTCAAATACGAGTAAATGTAGAAGCCTAGGAAAAAAATCTGAAAAATCTGAAAGGAAAGATACAAGATGGACGACAGAAGACCTAGCTTGATACATGCAGTCGCATAGATGTGACCAGTATCCAGTATTCGATAGATAGTGGGTTCAAACCCCGCTGTCGGCCGCCCTGAAGATGGTTTTCCGTGGTTCCCCATTTTCACACCAAGCAAATATTGGGACTGTACCTTAATTGAGGCCAAGGTCGCTTACTTTCCACCCCTAGCCCCTTCCTCTCCCATCGTCTCCGTAAGACCTATATGTGTCTTCGGTGCGACGTACAGCAACTTGTAAAAGAAAATGTGGACGACAGAGGAACGCAGAAAGTAGCTGAGTGAATGAATGAAGACATATTGGGAACAAAATAGGATAAGTGTATTAAATGAGTTCACACATTCTCCTGAGTTGGGCATAACGAATCAATAATAATAATAATAATAATAATAATAATAATAATAATAATAATAATAATAATAATAATAATAATAATAATAATAATAGTCCATGACATCAGCTACTAGGTTGTAGACCTCCTGATGTGATGCCATCTCCGTGACCTCCGGTTCAGTTTCGACGGTTCGGTTCGCTTCTACATGGAATTGGAACGGTATTCTTTCCCTAATGCTGAGGTTATTTTTGTGCTATAAATACAGAACACATCACCTGGTGTTTTTAACGTGCTGACAATTATGACGAGTAGTACAGTATCTATATTTTTACTCGCCCTTCAAATATCGGCTACCGTGTCCCGGATCGAACTCGTGAACTTGGTATTATAAGTCGTACACACTACCTCTCATAACAATAAACGCCAATACATCCTATCGCTTGTGTTCTGCTGCGAGGTCTACATTGTTAACAGTTTCCAATGAGGAACACAACCGAAGATGGGAAATATTTATTCTCTACCAAACATTCTCTGCAAACTGTCTTTCAGAGACTGTTTGCAGGTCGTTAGCGTGACGGAAGTGTAACCCTAGCAACCGAGCTGGCTATATCTTATGGCCGGTGGTCTTCTGAAATTGGCAGCCGTTGATGGATGGCCATGACAGAGAGACATATTTATGATCATTTGAATTTCGCAAAGGGGAAAGTGGTTTCTTTTATTTTAGAAATTCCAGTGTGTCCAGGTTACAAACTCAAGTCTTATCGTAGAATACAGTACGTACCACGTGATAGGTATTGCTGAAATAACGTATCTACTTATTGTCTGTTAGATCATCAAAACCGGGCGAGTTGGCCGTGCGGTTAGGGGCGCGTGGCAGTGAGTTTGCATCCGGGAGATAGTGGGTTCGAATCCCACTTTCGGCAGCCCTGAATATGGTTTTCCGTGGTTCCCCATTTTCACACCAGCGGCCACGGCCGCTTCCTTCCAACTCCCAGGCCTTTCCTATCCCATCGTCGCCATAAGACCTATCTGTGTCGGAGTGACGAAAAACCACTAGCATCTAAAGAGATCATCAGCCCAGAGGCTGGTTGGATCCTCAAAAGGCTATGCAGTTATAGCAAAACCAGAAAAAACAATGGCATTATCAAAATGAGGCGTACTAGGCAAGATGATGGGTGAGGTAGTTTGCCATTGTTTTTATCACTGGGCCAGACAGTGCTATTACAGCACGACTATCCTATGAGCAACACCTTTCATGACAATCAGACGCACTGGTTGTGCTCTGAACGTCATTACTCAGCACTATCCATATTGTCACAGCCATGGATGAGACTGGGACTTCGGTGGAAGCTACACTTTGCTCTGGCCTGCGCCACTGTAATGTTTTCACCACTGTGGGGAGTAGGTTTGCTCGGCTGCTGCTCTATTTGTGCGAAACTCACATCAAGACGCTCGGACACCTTGACACTCAGCTTTCTTGGCTTTCTGACATGCCACTCTATGCTCTCGAAAGCATCTTAGATAATTTTGAAATCATTTATTGTCTTTATATAGCGACAGTTTTGGGGGATAATACAATTCTTCGCATTTCCTCACACCTCAATTTTATCGAATGTCCACTATTTGATTTCTTTTTCATCATATACTGTGAAATGCACTGATTCGAATCAAATGACACCTCATGTGACGTGCTACAGCACTGGAATTCAAAGCTCCCAATATTGATGTGTTAGTCGCACCGCACGATTATTTTAGTATCTCAAGATGCTGGCCCCATCACATCACGCGACGAAGAGGTTAGAAACAATTTACTGGGAGAGTGACATTTCCTTCCTACAACGCTATATAAATAGTTTAGAAACTTTCGGTTTTAAAACTTTAATCTTTTTTGTAGGCCTAATGCACACCGACCCAAGAAATTATGGACATATTCTACGTAAATATTATGTAGGCCTACTGCATTTTCCTCAAGTTTTGCTATTTACAAGAATTAGATAGAACTTATATTTGCGTAGTAAATCGAAGTTGATAAAGAAATGTAATAAGCACTATTATCTCGCTGCATTAATTAACAATAGACATAAAAACGAGAATTTCAGAGATTTCGTCTTAAACAGTCATTTTTCAAGATGTCCTACCGTCATAGCCCACCAGCCATGGCGCAGTTCTGCTGTTTATTATGAAACTCATCAGTCGGCGATTACAACCCGAGTCACTCTCACTGACTGACAAATGTCGGTTTATAACTGTCTGGGCAGGTCTTACGATTGGACACGACTGTTGAGTTTTCAATCCAAGACATGAAATGTATCGCAGCAATTAGTTCAAATTGACTCCACTGAGTGGAAGAAGAGTGAGGTGCAAGAGGAGTTGCATAAATTCAGGGGAAGTCAAATCACATGTCACAAGAGTAGTATAATTGGATGGTTCGGCGGCCTCCGCCGCCATCCGCCGCCTCCTCCTCCGCCGCCGCCGCCGCCCGCGGGAAATTTGAATTTTGGCGGGAAATTTGAATTTTGGCGCGAGATTTGAATTTGTAAACAAAGCCACGTGCTTTTTGACAGCTGTCATCGACAACAACGCATCGCTAACCTCACTGCTGCCATCTTGACGGGCCTAAACCTCACTAGTGCCAACTTAACCTAACTAGCGTGAGGTAAACAAAGCCACGTGTTTTTTGACAGCCACGTGCTTTTTGACAGACAACAACGCATCGCTAACCTCAGTACTGCCATCTTGACGGGCCTAAACCTCAGTAGTGCCAACTTAACCTCACTAGCGCGAGGTAAACAAAGCCACGTGCTTTTTGACAGCCACGTGCTTTTTGACAGATTTGTAAACAAAGCCATGTGCTTTTTGACAGACAACAACGCATCGCTAACCTCAGTACTGCCATCTTGACGGGCCTAAACCTTAGTGGTACCAACTTAACCTAACTAGCGCGTGGTAAACAAAGCCACGTGTTTTTTTGACAGCCACGTGCTTTTTTGACAGCTGTCATCCGCCATCTTTAAACCACAAAGCACTGTGCTGCCCTCTATATCGCAGTAGCTGCAAAATTCGTCACCTGTCATCGGCAGTGCTGCCATCTTGACGGGTCTAAACCTTAGTGCTACCAACTTAACCTAACTAGCGCGAGGTAAACAAAGCCACGTGTTTTTTGACAGCTGTCATCCGCCATCTTTAATCTATAGAGCACAGTCCTGCCCTCTTTAGCTACTTACCTTTGAAATGTGGTGGCGGATAATTTGAAAAATGCTTTTTGACAGCAGCCATCTTGCATCGCAAACCTCAGTGCTGCCCTCTTTAGCTAGTTACCTTTGAAATGTGGTGGCAGGCAATTCCACATGACAGCAGTCATCTTTAATCAAGAGAGCACCGTGCTGCCCTCTATGTGGTGGCGGCAAATAGAAAAATTCTACATGCTCTTGTTTGGAAACAAACTCACGCGCTTTTTTGACAGCCGTCATCCACCATCTTTAATCAACAGAGCACAGTGCTGTACTCTTTAGCTAGATACCTTTGAAATGTGGTGGCGGTAATTTGAAAAATTCTATGTGCTCTTGTTGGGAAACAAAGCCACGTGCTTTTTTTGACAGCTGTCATCCGCCATCTTTAATCAATAGAGCACTGTGCTGCTATCATGCGGGCAATTTCGTCAGCTGTCATCCGCCATCTTTAATCCAGAGAGAACAGTGCTGCACTCTATGTGGTGGCGGTAAATTCCACGTGCTTTACAAACCCATGTGCTTTTCTGACAGCTGTCATCCGCCATCTTTAATCCAGAGAGAACAGTGCTGCACTCTATGTGGTAGCGGCAAATTCTACGTGCTTTACAAACCTATGCGCTTTTCTGTCATCCGCCATCTTTAATCTAGAGAGAACAGTGCTGCACTCTATGTGGTGGCGGCAAATTCTACGTGCTCTTATTTGGAAACAAATTCTACTCACTCTTCAGCTGTCATCCACCATCTTTAATCAAAAGAGCACCGTGCTGCCCTCTTTGTGGTGGCGGATAATTTGAAAAAAATTATTTTCGACAAGCAGCCATCTTTAATCCAGAGAGAACAGTGCTGCCCTCTTTAGCTACTTACCTTTGAGGCGGTTAATTTGAAAAATTCTTTTCGACAAGCAGCCATCTTTAATCCAGAGAGAACAGTGCTGCCCTCTTTAGCTACTTACCTTTGAGGCGGTTAATTTGAAAAATTCTTTTCGACAAGCAGCCATCTTTAATCCAGAGAGAACAGTGCTGCCCTCTTTAGCTACTTACCTTTGAGGCGGTTAATTTGAAAAATTCTATTTAACAAGCTGCCATCTTTAATGAAAAGGGCATCGTGGTGCTATCTTGCGGGTAATATTTTACGTCACAGCTGTCATCCACCATCTTGCATTGCTAACCTTAGTGCTGCCCTCTTTAGCTACTTACCTTTGACAAGCTGTCACCCGCCATCTTGCATCGCAAACCTCAGTGCTGCACTCTATGTGGTGGCGGATAACTTGAAAAAATATTTTTGACAAGCAGCCATCTTTAATCAACAGAGCACCGTGCTGACATCTTTAGCTACCGCCATCTTACATCGCTTACCTCGCTGCTGTACTCTATGTGGTGGCGGTTAATTCGAACAAGTTTAATCACGCATCGGGCAAGCTAGAGTAAGCACGTGCTGTTGTGATGACATCATCATGCATGTTTAGACTTGTCCGTTTTCTTAAGAGTAAGTCGATGTAAAGGAATGTGGTAGCGGTAAATTCGAACAAGTTTAAACATGCATCGGGAAAGCTAGAGTAAGCACGTGCTGTTGTGATGACGTCATTGTGCATGTTTAGACCTGATTGTTTTTCTTAAGAGTAAGTCGGAGTAAAGCAATGCAATAAGTACAACATTTTTGAATGCGATCAAATATTTATTTACAAATGTACTACAACAGTGTTCGTTTTTTTTTTTTTGCTGCTGACAAGGTTGGTGTGCTTCTTAACAACGTATGCTTCTGAAATGCCTCCTGCAACATTCAAATTAAACAAAGCATTTAGAAATATATTATACTAAGTATGTTATGCTTTACAGAGAAGATCATGTACTTCTTACCTTGCTGTTATTCCTTTTCGGAATCATCATCATCATCATCATGAAGTACTAGAGAAAGTTCATTCATACACTGTGTACAGTGTTCAATCCTCGGATTTGGTCCATCCCAATCATCATCACCATTTTCTCCTCGATGCTTGTAATGTCGTTCACAAGTTCTGCATAAAGCTACTTCGATTGACATCTTACTGTGTAGAGGAAGGATGTCCCAAAAATTATGTACGTAAGAGGCAGCGTACGTATATAAAAATCCTGGTGGTAAGTATTGAATAAGATGTTTCGGCATCGATGATCTACGTTTATAGAACATCTTAATAGCCTCACTCACTCGTGAAACATAAATAAGATGTTGCGTATGAGCATGCAAACAGCATGCACATTTACAGTTTTGTTCCATAGCGTACGATGTCGAAGCACACACTAATGAAAATGATAAAGATCTATTCTTATTTATAGTCTCGTAACAATATTCGTTAGCGGATGGTAAGTAACATCACTCATATGAATAATAAGACAATAGGCTGCTGTGTTAGCAGGAATGTTTTCAGATGTTTCAAATTCTAAACGAATATCAACTGGAGATTCTTTTATAGATTCTTCATGATAAGAGCAGTCTATAACTACAATCGGTGCTTTATTTTTAAATTCTTGAGGTGTAAATAGCGGACGATCTTCTTTCTGATAATACGATGATTGAAATTTACAAAACATGTCATAGAGCATCCCAAACTTATTTTTCTCAAAGTTAATGTCGATGTTTTCGTAGGGATACGTAATTCCATTGAGATATAGTCTAACGTGTCTTAATTTGCAGTGATCAAACAGTGAGCTATCTTTTTCGTGATTGAATTTACGATTAGTTTGAAATCCAAAAATAATGTACAAGGGCTTCTCAGTAAAACGTGATGTTTTAACAGCCCAGCTATGCTTGTTTGTAGGTGGTAACACAGGATATTCATGCAGCTCCCAACTTCTAAAGCGTATAGGTAATGGTGTATCATTTTCTACAATCTTGAGCAATCGAAGTTTTTCACGATCAGATAAGGTTACATGTGGGATCCGCCACAGTATACGATGCAGTGTTATTTTCGATTCTACAGGTGTTTCTACTGCTTTAAGAGAATTTTAATCACTTCGATCACGGATTAGAATAAGCTCTTGTTTTACGTTGATTATAATACGTGTAAAGTCTTCTGCGAATCCAAAAATATGTTTCAGTGATAACATACCCGTAAAAGTTCCATCCTCATTAATCATCCAGTTGTTAGTAGCTTTTGGACACCATCCAGCCATCCGCAAAAGATTACTTTCTTCATCACAGAAAGAAGGGTAGAGTTTCATAGCACTTGTAATACCAACATTCTTCGTTCGATCTATTTCAACATTATTTACTTCATATCACGCTTCAGAAAAGAGAAAAGCTAGAGCATGGTTGTTTAGTTGTGAAGTGCTTGGTCCACTTCCATCAGACTTTTCTAATCGTCCTTCAATATAGAGGTAGCTTTCGTGTGGTAAGGTGTAAACATCTTGTTGATTAATAATAAAATGAATTTCATCATTGTTATTTAATCCAAACGTAAAAGGTTGATAGGAATGAAGCTCACTTCGTACTACACCTTCACGACTTTCTACTGTATTCGTAATGTCTAGCATTTCTTCCATTCTGTTGTAGTAGTGTATATCCTAAATCTTGGAGTATCTGCTTATGGGTATCTGTTAACTCGATGAGTCTCTGCACACATGTAGTATGTCTTCGGAATGTACACCGTGTTTTATAGATGGTTTTCATACTGGTTTAAGATGTAGTTTGTAAGCTACGTACGCGTGCTGATCTAAATGAATAAGCTGATTATGTTTATTTACAAGTCTAAGAGTAATGTTGCTAATGTGTTTTACAGACACAGGATGATAAAGAACTACTGCTGGTTTCTCACAAATAGTATATCCACGTTCCTCTGTAACAATAAAGTCGTGCAGGACGTGCGAAGGTTGTAGATTACTATTCAAGTCTGTAATAATATTACAAGTAATGTTCACATTATAATCATCGAAGAGTTTTATAGGTTGATCAGACTCGTAACGTACGTTCGGTAGGAGCTCCCTCGATGAAAATCCAAGCAGTGGTCCAATCGAATCAGGTTGTGATTTGAAGTCAATCTTAAATGATGATTCAATAACACATTTATGCGTAATGTTGCTTATAGTGATTGAGAACTTGTAATTATGATTACTAAAACTATCTTCCCCAAACTGATCAATTAACGTACTTTCAATATAGTCGTGAATATCATCTACTGTATAACTACCTGAGGGTAGTGTTAGCACATACTCATCGTAATAGAACTTGTTTAAACCATCACGCACATTATAGATTTTATTGTAGCTTTCAAACGATACTAGTCCAAGACTATGCGGCTGATAACCAAGTTCGATTGGCGGATTAAAATAGATGGTTGTTTCAGGTCCTTCTCCACGTACAGCAAACGTTCTTTCACTGTTCGTCATCACGTAGACACTAATACACTTTCTCTACTGTCTGGGTTTGATATAAGAACATAAGACATAATCGTCCGCACATGCGTGTATTAAAGTTTTGCACACGGTTTTTATTGTAAACAATGTCTGCACTGCTTCCGAAATAACGTATGAGCTCAAAAGGAGGAGGTAAATCTCCATAGCTATCAAAATACCATACTTTAGATTTACGTTTTACATAAGCAACGTAATGAGTTCCAGGTCCACGACTGTCGTCCAAGTTAATTACGGCACTTTCACGTTCACGTGGACGTGCTGGTAGTTGATCGCGCATATACACTCCTCGAAAATAATGAATTCCTAGTTGTTTAGCAAACGTAAAAACTTCATCATGCGTTAGAGCTCGATATGGCAGTGCATTCAGTAGACGTTTTTTGGAGAAATGTAGATACCAAGCCCTTTCTTGAATGGCGCTAGCTTCATGTTCACACCTTTGCCTCGTAACGCAATTGCCTCCATCGTCTTGTTATGACGTTCACTCTCTTTCAACTGTTGTTTCGCTTCTTCTACAGCTTTGACAGTTCTCGCTACAGCACTAGCACCACCTAGCAATGACCCTAAAGCTGCTAAGCCAGCAAACAGCGCAGGAAGAAATCCTCCTCGTTTTGGTACAGGAATAATTCGCGCACGTTTACTAAATATTGCTCTGCACTTTGGAGAAATTCTCGCTCTTGCTGCGCGTAACGCCTTAGTAATAGCTACACGAGGATTGTATTCCCCTCGAATAGCTTTTTGCGCAGCCTTTATAACATCTTTCCATCCAACAGTTTTTACTTTCTTCTTCTTCTTCATGTCGTTTGGATATCGTTGTTTCACCATGCTGGACACGACTTTACTAGTCAAGAGCAAATCATAAACTAACCGTTGCCTCTTGTTTCGTTTAATATATATATTACTATTACGTACTTTATGATTCAGTTATCATGAAGATTATAAAGCAGCAAGACACGCTACCTGTTACCGACATTGTACCACATCTCTTACCTAGTTCTAGTACAACTACAAGAAAACGTCATGGAACGTTGTTTCCTTTTACTGTTCGATGTATTATATCAGGTCCGTCGGGATGCGGTAAAACAAATCTTTTACTCACACTTATTACTTCTGTAAATGGTGTACGCTTCGAGAATATTTACGTTTTCGCAAAGTCACTCTATCAGCCGCTATATACTATTCTACAAACTGTAATGCACGATCTAGTTAAAGATGGAATAAGATATTTTAAATTTAATTCACATGAGCAAGTACCATCACCAGACGATGTGCTTCCTAATTCTCTAATGATCTTTGATGATGTCGCAACAGAACAGCAAAACGTTATTCGTGCATTCTTTAGTATGGGTCGACATAAATATGTTGATTGCATCTATTTGTGCCAAACCTATTCTCGTGTGCCCAAGCAGTTGATACGCGACAACGCAAATGTTATTGTGCTTTTTCGGCAAGATGAGCGCAACATGCGACATGTGTATAACGATCATGTTAACACTGATATGACATTCGATGACTTTAAACGTATGTGTGCTAAATGTTGGTCATTACACCGTTACAGCTTTTTAGTTATTGATAAAGAAAGTGATGTACAGCATGGACGATATCGCATGGGTTTCGATCATTTTATATGCATTAACACAGAATTACAGTAACTACTTGATTAAAAACCACCATCATGTTAACATCTAGCAAGGAGATCACAAAACATATCATCCAAGCTCGAAACTATATTCGACGGAAATTTAAAGAGCTTAAACGTATTCAAGCAGACACGGATTTATTTTTAAAAACACAACTAAGTACACCACTCAAAGAAATTTTTAATTCTACTTCATTACCGCAGTCTACTTCAAGTTTTGCTTCTATGCAAACATCATATCATAAAGAGAAGCATGAAGAAGAAAAGCATGAAGAAGATACGGAAGAGAAGAAGCAGGATGTAGATCAAGAAGAGGAAGATAAGGAAGAAGAAGAAGAAGAAGAACTTAATGATGCATCACCATCTAAGCGTGTTGAGTTTTTAACTACAGGTGTTATTGCAGAAACACCTACTACATCGACGCAAAATCTACCATCTTTGTCTGAGGTTATGATTACACCAGAGTATCGCAATCAGTTTAGAACTTTTATTCAAGATACCTATGGATCTCTCTTTGCACCTTATATAGAAAAACTTTTTACAGGACAAACTGACACTACCTACGGTATTCGCTACGAAGATGACTGTTTCCGGATAGGAAATTCAAATGTTAAGATTAATAGCAACAAACTCATTGTAAAAGGTGTTACCTATAAACCTACGAAAGAACTCTTAGAACTTCTTTTCTCACGAATACCTGACAAGAATATAATTTTACAAGATGATCTTAAAAAGTATAAAGCAATACTTTTTGCTACTGACGCAACACGACGTAATTACAAGAGAACAGAAGCTGTAAATGCGAATAAGAGTTACAAGTATCGTGAGTTTATTTCTAAGCTGTTTCCGACTGCACGTAGTCTAGACGTTATCTACAAGCCTTTGTTGCCGTATGTGGATGTAAGATACTGGAATGACCCAAACTTACTCGTTGAACGATTACAACTTTTAAGAGCATCGCAAGAGGCTGGTCACACTGGTCACGGATCAGAAATTCTAGAAATAGAAAGAGAACTACGTTATGCCGGTATTATTTTGTAATGGCTCGTCAAGAGAAGATCTCACCTGTAAAGGTAAACATCGCACATGAGTTACATAAACCAGCACGTCGCACCTACTGTCGCAGACGCGTTATTACACGAGGAAAAGATGATCTCTGGCAAGCAGACTTAGTAGAAATGATTCCATATGCCTCTAGTAATAAGGGCTATAAGTATCTACTTACTGTTATCGATGTGTACTCAAAGTTTGCTTTTGCACAACCCGTGCGTTCTAAAACAGCAGCTCAAGTTAAAGAAGCATTTAAACATATTGTTGAAGAATCGAAACGCTGCCCAAGGCTTCTTCAAACTGATCAAGGTAAAGAGTTTTACAACAAGGATTTTTCTTCTTACCTCAAGTTACTTGGCATTCAACACTACTCTACGTTCAGCAATCTCAAGGCAAGTGTTGTAGAACGCTTTAATCGTACACTCAAAACAATGATGTGGCGAGAATTTACAGCGCAAGGTTCATATCGTTGGATTGATCTGCTACCTAGACTTTTATCTACCTACAACGATACACCTCATCGCACTATCGGAACAAAGCCACGTCTTGTTACAAAGAATACACCTCGTCTAGATGCTATTCATCTTGTAATCAAAACAGCTGATCCACGTCGCTATCGCTTTAAAGAAGGTGATTTCGTTCGCATCAGCAAACACAAGTCTATCTTTGCAAAAGGATACACACCTAACTGGAGCACTGAAATTTTTCAAATCAGAAGTGTTAAGCTTACTAATCCAGTTACGTATTTACTTCGCGATCTCAGAGGACAGCCTATTGAAGGAGGATTCTACATCGAAGAACTGCAGAAAACAAAATATCCTGATCACTATTTAGTCGAACGTGTTATTCGACGTCGTGGTAATAAACTGTATGTTAAATGGCTTGGTTTTAATAACAGCTTTAATTCATGGATTAATAAAGAGGATGTACTTTAAATCTTATGTGTGTTTTCTTTTAATCCTCTACGTTTCCTTTCTTCTAAGTCACTAGGACATGCTGTAGGATTAAACAACACCTGTAATATGTTTTGACAATTCATATATATTTTAGACTATATACACACATTTTTATCCTTTGTTTATGTTACGGTCTTTGACACTCAGTTTTCGTTTTATTACACCAACAACGACAAGTGCTGCTATATTCTTCTGAGCAGCTAAAGCACTAGGTAATAACACACACACACACACACACGGCATAACTTTACGAAGCAGATTTTAACAGCTACACGACATACTCTATGCAGGCAGCATGTAACTACGTGTCAGGCGAACGTGTTCTAGGGCCGCAGGGGAGATTAAGCACGAAGAAAAGAAGATCAATCACTCTATTGATGAGTCCACGCCCAACATGCTTCCTCATTTTTCTCCCAGCACGTTTATTCACCTTTTCCTTGTTTACTCTCTCCACAGCCATGATAAGTGTTTATAAGCGAAGACAACTCGTTAGTTTTAGGTCCGTGATACAGTTTAATTAGTTGACATGTACGGCACTGTCTCACAGAAGGTCTTCTAGCTAAACTCACGTGTTCATGATGTAAACTACACGTTTGAAGCTCTGACAAAACGGGATCTTGAGTCCACTCACGAGGCACCTTTTCCCAAATCTTCTTTACAGCATTCGCAGCTACATTAACCAAAAATGCCTTTGGTAATGCATTTAACTCTTCTTCAGTAAAAGTGTTTAGTTTCTTTTTGCATGCATAAAACTTTACGATCGCCTTTTCATCTGCGTTACACTTAGTATCTGTTAGAAATGACATGATGTCTTTACTCTACAAATGTTTCTTTTACACTAAGGTTATTTCGACACTGCACTTTACATATGTTGTTCACTTCCCGGCATGCACTGCGACACAACCAATCAAAGAGCATACCTACATGTTGTAAAGACTGTTTACTTGTTTCTCTGCTATGCTCTTTCGGAAGAGTTTTAAATGATGGGCACCCCAATTCATGCATGTCGATAACTTCACATGATGATGGCAGAAAATCACGCAACCATTCTTTCTTTTCACAACCCTTTAAAAGAACCAGATCTGCTCTTGACAAATGTGCATTCATCATTAAAGGTAGAAAACGATAAGGTATTCCTTTTTCTTCCCACTTCAAACCTAAATTGTTTTCAATCCACTGAGTCTGCTTTTTATCTTCATCTGTTTGCAAACAGTAAGGGAACGGTGGACTAAATACTAAACTAACAAGTTTTGGAGCCCACAACACACTGCAATCTAACACAGCCACCTCTTTAAACACAAATTTGTTTCCGTTTACTTTAAAGCCTTACACATCAACTATTAATGTTTTCGTCATGTTTGCACTCTACACTCTATCACTGTTTCTCGAACACTAAAGCTTTTAGTCAACGAACGGGTTTAAACATACACAATGACATCATCACTGCAGCACGTGCTTACTCTAGCTTGCCCGATGCGTGATTAAACTTGTTCGAATTAACCGCCACCACATAGAGTACAGCAGCGAGGTAAGCGATGTAAGATGGCGGTAGCTAAAGATGTCAGCACGGTGCTCTGTTGATTAAAGATGGCTGCTTGTCAAAAATATTTTTTCAAGTTATCCGCCACCACATAGAGTGCAGCACTGAGGTTTGCGATGCAAGATGGCGGGTGACAGCTTGTCAAAGGTAAGTAGCTAAAGAGGGCAGCACTAAGGTTAGCAATGCAAGATGGTGGATGACAGCTGTGACGTAAAATATTACCCGCAAGATAGCACCACGATGCCCTTTTCATTAAAGATGGCAGCTTGTTAAATAGAATTTTTCAAATTAACCGCCTCAAAGGTAAGTAGCTAAAGAGGGCAGCACTGTTCTCTCTGGATTAAAGATGGCTGCTTGTCGAAAAGAATTTTTCAAATTAACCGCCTCAAAGGTAAGTAGCTAAAGAGGGCAGCACTGTTCTCTCTGGATTAAAGATGGCTGCTTGTCGAAAAGAATTTTTCAAATTAACCGCCTCAAAGGTAAGTAGCTAAAGAGGGCAGCACTGTTCTCTCTGGATTAAAGATGGCTGCTTGTCGAAAATAATTTTTTCAAATTATCCGCCACCACAAAGAGGGCAGCACGGTGCTCTTTTGATTAAAGATGGTGGATGACAGCTGAAGAGTGAGTAGAATTTGTTTCCAAATAAGAGCACGTAGAATTTGCCGCCACCACATAGAGTGCAGCACTGTTCTCTCTAGATTAAAGATGGCGGATGACAGAAAAGCGCATAGGTTTGTAAAGCACGTAGAATTTGCCGCTACCACATAGAGTGCAGCACTGTTCTCTCTGGATTAAAGATGGCGGATGACAGCTGTCAGAAAAGCACATGGGTTTGTAAAGCACGTGGAATTTACCGCCACCACATAGAGTGCAGCACTGTTCTCTCTGGATTAAAGATGGCGGATGACAGCTGACGAAATTGCCCGCATAATAGCAGCACAGTGCTCTATTGATTAAAGATGGCGGATGACAGCTGTCAAAAAAAGCACGTGGCTTTGTTTCCCAACAAGAGCACATAGAATTTTTCAAATTACCGCCACCACATTTCAAAGGTATCTAGCTAAAGAGTACAGCACTGTGCTCTGTTGATTAAAGATGGTGGATGACGGCTGTCAAAAAAGCGCGTGAGTTTGTTTCCAAACAAGAGCATGTAGAATTTTTCTATTTGCCGCCACCACATAGAGGGCAGCACGGTGCTCTCTTGATTAAAGATGACTGCTGTCATGTGGAATTGCCTGCCACCACATTTCAAAGGTAACTAGCTAAAGAGGGCAGCACTGAGGTTTGCGATGCAAGATGGCTGCTGTCAAAAAGCATTTTTCAAATTATCCGCCACCACATTTCAAAGGTAAGTAGCTAAAGAGGGCAGGACTGTGCTCTATAGATTAAAGATGGCGGATGACAGCTGTCAAAAAACACGTGGCTTTGTTTACCTCGTGCTAGTTAGGTTAAGTTGGTAGCACTAAGGTTTAGACCCGTCAAGATGGCAGCACTGCCGATGACAGGTGACGAATTTTGCAGCTACTGCGATATAGAGGGCAGCACAGTGCTTTGTGGTTTAAAGATGGCGGATGACAGCTGTCAAAAAAGCACGTGGCTGTCAAAAAAACACGTGGCTTTGTTTACCACGCGCTAGTTAGGTTAAGTTGGTACCACTAAGGTTTAGGCCCGTCAAGATGGCAGTACTGAGGTTAGCGATGCGTTGTTGTCTGTCAAAAAGCACATGGCTTTGTTTACAAATCTGTCAAAAAGCACGTGGCTGTCAAAAAGCACGTGGCTTTGTTTACCTCGCGCTAGTGAGGTTAAGTTGGCACTACTGAGGTTTAGGCCCGTCAAGATGGCAGTACTGAGGTTAGCGATGCGTTGTTGTCTGTCAAAAAGCACGTGGCTGTCAAAAAACACGTGGCTTTGTTTACCTCACGCTAGTTAGGTTAAGTTGGCACTAGTGAGGTTTAGGCCCGTCAAGATGGCAGCAGTGAGGTTAGCGATGCGTTGTTGTCGATGACAGCTGTCAAAAAGCACGTGGCTTTGTTTACAAATTCAAATCTCGCGCCAAAATTCAAATTTCCCGCCAAAATTCAAATTTCCCGCGGGCGGCGGCGGCGGCGGAGGAGGAGGCGGCGGATGGCGGCGGAGGCCGCCGAACCATCCAATTATACTACTCACAAGTACCATTGGTTAGGAAAATTTAGTTCTTCTTCCGGGTTGAACCTTGTTTACCCAACATTACGAGGGTGCCCAGTTCCTTGATTGAATGGTCAGCGTAATCCCTTCCGTTCAGAGGACCCCGTGTTCGATGTCCGGCCTGGCCGACTAGTTTGACTGCCTGTGGTTAATTCTTCTGGCTAGGAGACTGTGTGTTCGTGTTTGTCTTATTACACTTCTTTCCATCTACACACAGTACAGCACACTACTAACCACCAAAGAAACATGCAATAGTGAATAAATTCCATCCCTCAGCCCAGAACTCGCGTGAGGAAGGGCATCCGATCGTGGAACTGAGCCAAACTCATACTAAATTCCAAGCCCAATAAAATGATTAAAAGTAGGCCCGGGAGAAAAGACATCATTCGAATGAATCAGCACATTCGCATAAGACAGATTAATTCAAAATTATACATAAACTCCGATCAGTCTCAGTCAGAGTGAAATATGTATAAATTTGCTCATTTTAAACTGAGCCCTTTGAGTATCAATCATAAAGCATTATCTCATTTCTTAATAAACTTGTATTGCCTAGCACTGAAAATAACCGAACCCGTCGTCTTGATGGCGGAACTCATTTCATAAGTCCATAATTCCTACGTCAGATGCCACATCCACCTAGTATTTTATGACTTTAAATCATCTTCAGTGTTGTTTGTTGCATAAAAGTTTTAATTACTGCTGAGTTGGCAACATACTTGCACTTTACGAAGATGTAGCCTCTCCCATAAAAATGACCGGTGAAGAATTAATCCTTCCGTGAGTACTTAACTGCCTAGCTGTAGACCTTGAAGAGACATTTAAAATGTGAGTTTGAAATGCATATCTTACTAATAATATCTATTATTTCATGGCAAATTCATATATAATTTATGAAACCGAAAGTGTATGCACAACAAATCGAAAAAGTGACAAAGTTATTAAAAAATGTACAAGAGCAATTCTTATATGTCAAAGAATATTTCACAAACTTCAAAGCAGAGCCATTGGGATCATTTCACGTATCCCGGGGAAAAACTACACAAGTAATATTTTTCAGCTTTTAATTTTTTGCAGTAAACTACTAGGGTTAATGCTCTTTATCCTTTGACACTAATAAGATAACTCATTTCGTCAAAATACTGAAAAAATAGCCAAAGGTGCTTCCAGATTATTCAAGAATACAAAACAGTCCCCGTTAAAACCAGATAAGTTGAATTATCTTTCACAGTCCTTGCCCTTTCCTGTCCCAATGTCGCCATAAGACCTATATGTGTCGGTGCGACGTAAAGCAACATAATATAAGTAATTTCGTCAAAATACTGAAGAAATAGGCAAAGGTACTCCCAGAATATTCAAGAATACAAAACAGTTCCCATTAAAACCAGATAAGTTGAATTATCCTTCTCATTCCTAACCCTTTCCTGTCCCAATGTCGCCATAAGACCTATATGTGTCGGTGCGACGTAAGGCAACATGCAAGAAGAAGTTATTTCGACCAGATAATTCACTTTGTCTTGTGTGTAGTATATTTTCTGTTGTTATTTTGGACGTGGATATTATATTGCATCCGGGAGGTGGTGGGTTTGAACCTCGCTCTCGGCAGCCCTAAAGATCGTTTGCCGTGGTTTCCCATTTTCACACCAGGCAAATGCTGGGGCTGTACCTTATTGATAGCGACTTTACACAGCTCTCTCTGTTAAAGGTATCTATTACATCTTCCTAGCTAACATTACACAAATGTGATTCCAGCACTTCGGTTTTGACTGGTTCACAACAGAAAATATTCCGTGGTCTATACATGACACGTCACTTTTATTCACGATCCAAAGCAGGTACTACATTAACATTTTGTATTTAACAAAATCAAACCAAAACCATTATTTAGAAAGTTGTTTCTTATAGCGCAGAATGTTTTGAAAACATTTGGTGAATCGGTGAATTCATACTGTATAAAAACAAACAAAAATTATTCCACTGAGAACTTCAGTTTGTTTACTTATCTCGTTATTCCCTGGGATCAGTGATTTGTAATTTTCCGTATAGGACTCGTACTAAGGATCTTCACAAGCATTGGCCTTTCTGTAGGTCTATACATTAACACGAATGAAGCGCACTGCACTTATTGTCAGCATTATGACACACCCATTCCGCCAAACAGCTGCGCACGTTCGGACTGGACTTCATACGTGGGGCACATGAAACAGTGTGTAGTAATCTTTACAGCAAATTACAGGCAGATTCCACCACATACGGTGCAGCAATCAAGAATGACTCGCCTCTAACGTACTCAGATATGCATTAACGGAGAAGGTGGTCATTTCGGACATTTTCTTCAGTAATCGAATGGCTATGCACAAGCCCATTGCACGCCTGTCGGTAATAGCTTATCTTACTGCAAATAGCTCTTTTAACATGATAGAGTACCTGCAACATGAGTAGTGCAGCTGTGAGCTTGCATTCGGGAGGTGGTGGGTTCGAACCCCGCTGTCGGCAGCCCTGAAGATTGTTGTCCGTGGTTTCCCATTTTCACAATGCTGGGGCTTTACCTTAATTAAGGCCACGGCCGCTTCCTTCCCACTCCTATACTTCTTATCCCATCGTCGCCGTATGACCTATCTGTGTCGGTGCGACGGAAAGCCAATTGTAAAAAAAAAAAAACGAAATAAAACATCGTCCTCCGATTACCGAGCACCAATTTCCTCCTCTTACTTCAAGCACGCTTGACTATCACGAGCTGTCGTTTGCTAGTGTTATATCAACACTACTTCTAGTCATTCAGCCATCATATTCTCTGTACATGAAGATTATGTGATAACAGAATTTTTACGATTCATTATAATCATTCGGTATATTATCGTTAATGGTGATTTCGTTGACATGAATAAACGAATTATAGAACGTGTGGTAAGACCAGACATCGCTGTAAGTAGCCAAGGTCAGTCAATGTTTTAGGTTAGGCTATAATATGCGGGTTGCATAAAACTGAGTGAATAGGGGCAACTATAATTGTTATTACAAATAACATCATTGATACGTTAAAAATAAGATTATCTTTGCTATAAATTAATATGTATTTACCTATACAGTACATTCTTACCGAGGTTATTAGTGACACGATCTACTATTCGGTGGTTGTGCGAACCACTTACACACATCGTTGCAATTGAAATGAGTTCTGCGGATCCCTTGAACCAGTTCCAAGATTCACAGTTATTCTGAACTTCCTGCCATTTGGTGAGAAATGTTAGTAGTTATTCCTTTTTTTCTTGTCCGACTCATTGCCTGATTAGTCAGCTTTGAGGCCTTCGGTTCAGAATGTCCCGGGCGGGGGATTTTAATCGTGTTTGTTTAATTCTTCTTGCTTGTTTGTTACATCACTTTCCTCTTCATATTCAAACAACATACTACACTACCTACCACCATAGAAAGACGCAATAGTGATTACATCCTTCCATATAGGGTTGGCGTCAGGGAGGGCATCCGGCCGGAAAACAGGGCCAAATCCACATTTGCGACACAGTTCGTACCTGCGACTTCACAGGAAGAACGGTATAAGAAGAAAAAGAAGAAGATTAGTGGTTCTTTTTTGACATGAAGTTAATTCTTTATCTTTTTTAAAGTGTTTGAATCACTCCTCTTACATTCATTTCCTCCAAGTGCAAATCAGTTATTTGCTACTTTTGTCTCTGCTGGCACTCTTTCTTCTAGTATAAACTTGTCTCAGTCTCATCCTTGGGCTTGACGATATGAAAGTGACTGAGGTATGAGTGATGCTACTAATTAATGGCCTGTTGCCTCGAAGAGACCTGGCGCAGGTCTTTCGAGTTGACGCCGTACAGGCGACCTGCGCGTTTATGAGGAGGGCCCCTATCTGTGAAAAATTATAATGATGAAGGCGGCACAAATACCCAGACACTGAGCCATGGGAATTAACCAGTTAAGTTTAAAATCCCTGACCAGGCCGAAAATCGAACCCGAGACCCCGTGGACCAAAGGCCAGCACGCTAACCATTTATCCACAGAATGATGTTACTAATGCCATTCCTTATGCAGTCTGTCTCTGTTATGAATGGTGTGAATATATTGCACCTAGGATCAGTTGGTGCTTTCATTTCAGTCATTTCGCAGCCTGATATGTGATCGCAAGTTGTGGCTCTATGAAGAAAGCAACGAGAAACTACCTCACTCCTCATTTCCCTAGTATACCTCTTTAGTTACGCCTAGGCCATCTATGACAGCTAATGGAGGAGCTCTTGAGGTAAAAACCAGCCATACTCATATTGTGTGCCACTTAGAGGTAATTCTGTCACCGTGGTATCATACAGTGCTCGAAGTGTAAAAGTAAAGCATTGTAAAAATATAGCAACATCTTCATAGACATGTTCCAGAAAGATATATATTGTATCAAACCTGCGCGGGTTTTCACGACTGGCTTCTCGAAGATTACACAAGACATACTCCGAGCTTCCAAATCGTGGTAACCAATGGAGAGAGCAGATCCTTAAATATTTCGAACATACTAGGTAGTTTACAGTGAAATGCTGGGAGCTAACAGCCCATTTGACTACTGAGTACAAGCCCGAAAAATTTCTTCTACAGCCTATTAATCGATATTTTGAATATCGGCTCACAAGATTAGCATGGGAACGATTTATAGTTTTAAGGAATGTGGTGTACCATTTCGTCGTATCCTCCACTTCAAGAGACACCATACTTGTCACGTAGCAGCGAGCTTGTTTTCGGGAGATTATGGGTTTGAACCCCATTGTCGGCAGCCCTGAAGATATTTTCCATGGTTTCTAATGTTCATATCAGGCGAATGCTGGGACTGTACCTGTCGCTTCCTTCCCAGTCCTATCCCACCGTTCCCGTAAGACCTGCCTGTGCCAGAGTGACGTAAGAAAGAATTTATAAAATGATACCACATTGTGAATGACGGTTTGAGCTACCGGTAGAGTTCAAAGGAAAGTCATATGTGACAACTTTAATGAATAGTATGCAATGAAACTTAAGAACTAAAACATTGTTTTCTTAGTAGATCTTGCGATACTGGTGTATACAGGCGTATATAAATCAGATCGCATCAATTTCCGTGTTTTATTAATTAATTCATAGTAATAAGTGTTAATGATTAGATGCCTCAGTCTGTAAGTTTAAAATATATTAAGTGAAGTAATTCTAATATTTGAAACCAATAAATTTCTGCTCAAATGAATTAACCAGCAAACGGAAAATAAATACTCGCCTGGAAGTATAAACGTATTTTGTATATTTTAAGTTAAATTTTGTGTTAACTGTAGAACATCACTTATAACTACACTATTTTTCATTTATAAGATGTTTGATTTTTCTACTTCCCAATTATAATATACATTTAAGAATTGTATTTAAATAGAGGTTTAAAAGCGTTTGCCTCAAGTTTGAAATATGTATAGTACGAGAAGGTATTTTCTACACCGAATGCCCAATTATCGGATCATAACGCCTTTCACTGTTTTCTTCCAAGTAACTGGTTATTATGGAGAAGAGAAGGGGAATATGATATGTGCAGGAGTATTCTCTACTGAATTCTATTGGTAGACGGTAAATAAGGCTTTGAAGAGGTCGATATCCCGAGCTAGCCCGGATGAGATCAAAGTAGAGTGTGACGTCATCAGCAGTATCGTTACCTTGGTAACTGCACTTACTGTTAGACCAGGGTGGCCCACTGTGGTTTTAGAAAACTGGTTGTCGCTGATGCTGTGGGCTTGAAATATGAAACTTTCGTTTCCAGACTCACACGGACGTAGAAGTACTTCGTCAGCTATGATCCATAATTTGTGCAGGAAACGGAACACCACAACATGACATTTTGAAGTCTTCCTCTATGTCCCAACTAATTCAAAGATGGATTTCAGATAAAATTTGCATTTTTAATATTAACCTTAATCTTTTGTTAATTTCAAAATTTCCCATTCAAAAGATCTTTCAGTCTGACATGATCACAGCATTCCACAAGCATTGGCTGGGAGTTAAAACACGGTGACCTCAGTAAAACGACAATGATGATATCACTCAGCTGTGAATGTTCACTTCATAGACTCGATCAGCCTCATTCACGAGCCGGGCTGAGTAGCTCAGATGGTAGAGCGCTGGTCGCCTGAGCCCAACTTGGCAGTTTCGATCCTGGCTCAGTCCGGTGGATCCGGTAGATTTGAAGGCGCTCAAATACGTCATCCCCGTGTCAGTAGATTTACTGGCAGGTAAAAGAACTCCTGCGGGAGGATATTCGACACCTCAGCGTCTCCAAAACCGTAACATTAGTTATAGTGGGACGTAAAACAAATAGCATCAATTATTCTCATTCACAAGAGCAAGTTTGATATTTTGTAAACATTTGATAAGCTTAAATGTAGTTACTCTGAATTTATTTTAGTAACTAATTCTGTACTGTTACTATATACACTGGATTAATAAACTGAATAAATGATATAGTACTAGGACATTACTGATGTTCCGTCCGGCTTTATGGCTAAATGGTTCGCGTGCTGGCTTTTGGTCACAGGGGCCCCGGATTCGATTCCCGGCAGGGTCGGGAATTTTAACCATAATTGGTTAATTTCGCTGGCAGGGGAACTGGATGTATGTGTCGTCATCATTTCATCCTCATCATGACGCGCAGGTCTCCTACGGGTGTCAAGTCAAAAGACCTGCATCTGGCGATCCGAACTTGTCCTCGGACACTCCCGGCACTAAAAGCCATACGCCATTTTTACTGGTGTTCCATCGGTAGCCTGAGCATGTATAGCAAACTTATACAGAACATGAAAGTTTATTGTTTAATTCTTTTTCCGGGTTGAACCGTATTGTTGTTTTCTATACATTACGTACAGTTTACCGACATTTCGAATACATTGCAGTATTCTTTGTCAAGGCGACTGAAATACCCCTACTCGATCCGAGGCATTCTGTTTATTTTTACAATTCGCTTTACGTCGCACTGACACGGATAGATCTTATGGCGACGAGGGGAGAGGAAACGGCTAGGAGTGGGAAGGAAGCAGCCGTAGCCTTCATTAAGGTACAGCCCCAGCATTTTCCTGTTGTGAAAATGGGGAAATCACGAAAAACCAACTTCAGGGATGCTGACAGTGGGTTTCCAACTCACTATCTCCCGAATGCAAGCTAATAGCTACGTGACCCAAACCGCAGAGCCACTTGCTCGGTAACAGTAATGGTAAAAGAGAAAAAGTTAGAAATGTGATTACACATACAATGCACTTAATTAATTATTCTACAATATATACTGAAATAACAGGACTTATTATAAGGATTAGCCTATATATTTATATTGAATAACTATAGGACGTAACCTGTGTAAAAAAAGGCATAGAATAGACATACATTCGGTGGAGTAAATACACGTAACTGAACTGAATGGTTATGTGCATAGTGTAATGATATGGAAGGTGAACTGGGGAGGATGCCATCATGGACCCCTACGCTTGAGGGAACAACTTGATGAGATCTGGAGTCTAAGTGCTATGTGTAGGGGCGGGCAGGAATCGATTTTAGGGATCTCGTCACAATCTCTGGTTTGTCACTACACTAGGGTTGGGGGAGCGAACGAAACAGTTGATAGGGGGTCGGCACAAAGTGCTGGGAGGGAGTATTCGGTTCACATAATACACTGACTGACAGAGCAAATGCAACACCAAGAAGGAGTGGTCAGAACTTTATGCCAATTGCAGG
Source organism: Anabrus simplex (assembly GCF_040414725.1). Taxonomy (NCBI): domain Eukaryota; kingdom Metazoa; phylum Arthropoda; class Insecta; order Orthoptera; family Tettigoniidae; genus Anabrus; species Anabrus simplex. The sequence goes on along the minus strand of NC_090270.1, from coordinate 260,745,497 downwards.
GTAGACTGACGTCACTGAGGTATGCTCATGATCTGAAATGCGCCGCTGTGCTGCGCACGTAGCGAACGATAAATGGGACACGGCGTTGGCGAATGGCCCACTTCGTACCGTGATTTCTCAGCCGACAGTCATTGTAGAACGTGTTGTCGTGTGCCACAGGACACGTGTATAGCTAAGAATGCCAGGCCGCCGTCAACGGAGGCATTTCCAGCAGACAGACGACTTTACGAGGGGTATGGTGATCGGGCTGAGAATGGCAGGTTGGTCGCTTCGTCAAATCGCAGCCGATACCCATAGGGATGTGTCCACGGTGCAGCGCCTGTGGCGAAGATGGTTGGCGCAGGGACATGTGGCACGTGCGAGGGGTCCAGGTGCAGCCCGAGTGACGTCAGCAGGCGAGGATCGGCGCATCCGCCGCCAAGCGGTGGCAGCCCCGCACGCCACGTCAACCGCCATTCTTCAGCATGTGCAAGACACCCTGGCTGTTCCAATATCGACCAGAACAATTTCCCGTCGATTGGTTGAAGGAGGCCTGCACTCCCGGCGTCCGCTCAGAAGACTACCGTTGACTCCACAGCATAGACGTGCACGCCTGGCATGGTGCCGGGCTAGAGCGACTTGGATGAGGGAATGGCGGAACGTCGTGTTCTCCGATGAGTCACGCTTCTGTTCTGTCAGTGATAGTCACCGCAGACGAGTGTGGCGTCGGCGTGGAGAAAGGTCAAATCCGGCAGTAACTGTGGAGCGCCCTACCGCTAGACAACGCGGCATCATGGTTTGGGGCGCTATTGTGTATGATTCCACGTCACCTCTAGTGCGTATTCAAGGCACGTTAAATGCCCACCGCTACGTGCAGCATGTGCTGCGGCCGGTGCACTCCCGTACCTTCAGGGGCTGCCCAATGCTCTGTTACAGCAGGATAATGCCCGCCCACACACTGCTCGCATCTCCCAACAGGCTCTACGAGGTGTACAGATGCTTCCGTGGCCAGCGTACTCTCCGGATCTCTCACCAATCGAACACGTGTGGGATCTCATTGGACGCCGTTTGCAAACTCTGCCCCAGCCTCGTACGGACGACCAACTGTGGCAAATGGTTGACAGAGAATGGAGAACCATCCCTCAGGACACCATCCGCACTCTTATTGACTCTGTACCTCGACGTGTTTCTGCGTGCATCGCCGATCGCGGTGGTCCTACATCCTACTGAGTCGATGCCGTGCGCATTGTGTAACCTGCATATCGGTTTGAAATAAACATCAATTATTCGTCCGTGCCGTCTCTGTTTTTTCCCCAACTTTCATCCCTTTCGAACCACTCCTTCTTGGTGTTGCATTTGCTCTGTCAGTCAGTGTACATAAGAATCTCAAGAATCAGAACCTTCTCGTGGTAGTGGAAGCACCATCAATGTTGTCTTACCGTATTCCACTTTCCTAACCAAAATTAAAGGGAAGTTTTGAGCCCTAGATACATATTTTTGCTAGAAGAAATTATGTTGTAATATCTCAATTTTCTAAAGGTTCATTGATTTTTGAAGTTCAGAAGTACTAGCAGTTTGCCGCTGGCTCCGCTCGCAATGTACAAAGGTATTGTTCGTTACTATCCTCACGGATGTATTTGCAAAGTTTCGAGTTAATGAAATAAAGCACATAATCTGCTGTGGTAATAGAATTTAATATTATGTCAACAAACAACTTGAAAATACATCACACAGAGAAATTGAATTAAACGTTCCTTGCAACAACACTACACGCCGAACTGTTACAAAGTCCTTCAAAGATCTTCGTCATGGAGACCAATGTACCATAACTTTTCTCAGAATCTACCAATTTAAGTAGTTATTACCTCAAAAGAAATCGCTTGATCCACTGAGTGCTTTTAGACCAAAACGAACTGCGTAGCTCAATTAGAAGGAAGGTATGATTGCTTCAATGTGAAAAAATGTTGAAGAAATGAGACGTCAAAATGAATGTGCACTCATAACTTTCCTCATAATAATCAAATTTGAATAGTTAAGATTTGAAATGAAAGAGCTTGATCCACTGAGTGTTCTTAGGCTAAAACAAGCCCCTTACCTCAATTAGGGCCAAAGAATGATTGCTTCAAAGAGACAAAATGAAAAAATCAAATAATTTGAGGAAGGCGGAAGTTAAGTGATTTATAGTACCTGATGACAAATCTGTGCATGAATACCTTTCAGCTAAAAAAGAATGAAGGGAATCGACCGGATAGAATGGCCAGACTGACTGACTGACTTAAGTTTTCATAATTTTTTTAACATGTAGATTAAGGGTTGTTTAATTGAAACATAGGCACTGCAAATAAATTATGAGACTGCCAATAGACGGCTACACTGCATGGTTTGGTGTTTGTAGTGACAGCTCAAAATGTGATCTGTTTGAGACATGCGTCCGCAAAATAGGAGAAAATATTTAATGCTTACATTCAAACGAATAGAACGTGGCATGATTCGATTCTTGTGCAAATGCTCGGACTAGGAAAACTGTCACACAGTATACGTTTTATGCGCAGCAACGCTCGTGGACTCACAGCAAACGCAACAATGGACATCCAGCGTTGTGTTCAGGGTGGATCACCCACCTTACAGCCAATAAACAGTCACGTCCTTGGCCTGCTGTAGAAGCCGTAAAGAGTAAGCGTTTCGCCACCGATCAAATGGTCCCTGGTACAGTGGAAGAGATGGTCAACCAGAAACTAGCATCTTTCATTGTGAAAGGTATAGTTTATTAAACGTTGAGACAGGTGTTCGAGCGATGAAGTGTTTTATCTGTTGACTTTCTCAAACAGTCAGTATGAGGTCATTTTGATAGTGTTTGCTGTACAATGCATGAAGTGTACGTTTCTAGACACCATATACTGTAACATCCTCTTGCCCAGTCCACGTAATGAACTTTCCCCAGTGGTGCAATAACATCTGTTCAAGTTCTCGGCTTACCTGTGACTTGGTGGACAAGTACTTCAAGGGACCTGAAGGCATATATTTTGGTGAAAAAGAAATGTTCGAATTTTCAAATTTTTCACAAAGGAACAGCCTGAAGCTTTATGTATCCAAAAGTTGGTTTTGTACAATTGCCATCATTCCTAAGTAAGTTGAATCCATACATAAACTACCCTGCATGAACGCGTAAATCTCTGCATCTCCTCTGACTCCTGAAACCCAACATCAGTGCTACTCAAAATGTTACCTGTATATAGGATTCAGGGTTCAACAGAAATATTATTTTCAAGGTTTTGCCAAGGATCTGCGATATGGACTAAATGTCCAAAAAAGGCCTTATTGTCATCCAAAAGTTTAAGCATAGCTGTTTCTTAGGCCACAGAGGAACTTATCATGCGACGTAGTGCATCACAGGCTCTAAAGGCCGGCTCTTTAGCGTTTGGTCCAGAGAGTCCTGGGTTCGATTTCTGGCCGGGTTAGGGATTTTAACCTTCATTGGTTAATTCCAATGGCTCAGGGCTGGGTGTTTGTGCTGACCCCACATCCCTGCAGCTCACACACCACACATAACACTATCCTCCACATAACACGCAGTTTCCTACACATGGCAGATGCCGCCCACCCTCATTGGAGGGTCTGCCTTACAAGGGCTGCACTCGGCTAGAAATAGTCACACGAAATTAGTATTATACAGGCTCTAAAAATGGCTCTAAGAAATGGAGAACTTTCACCAAAATCTATCAAATGAGCTACACCACGGTCTGGCTCACTTCAAAAGGAAACAGCTAGAAGAAAAGTGAATATCCTCGAGGTTTGCAAAGGGGCGTAACACAAGAAGAGGTAGAGGAGCAAGACCTACGGTGCTGGCGAATTTTACGAGAAAATATTAACCAGCTGAAGAGATTGAAGAGATATCTGAATGTTTAGACTTCGACCTCATTTTGCTCAAAATTGCATTTTTTTAAAAAATATCTAGTGTTCCACGTAACGCGAATATTACCCATTTCGTATAAATTTTACTATGAAATTACTACATGATAAAACAGAATGTTATAATATATTTTTTATTTTCTTCAACCGTGTCTTTGTTGTATGGGGTAAAATGTATTGAAATTCGGTTAAAAATATTGAAATTTCGACAAAAATTGAAATTAGTGTAAATTGGGTAAATTTTAGGGAATTAAAAAACAATAGTTGTTTGTTCTCATATTATGAAAAGGTAGATCCTCCGTGGCTCAGGCGGCAGCGCGCCGACTTCTCATAGTTGGGTTCCGTGGTTCAAATCCCAGTCACTCCATGTGAGATTTGTGCTGGGCAAAGCGGAGGCGGAGCAGGTTTTTCACCGGGTACTGCGCTTTTCTCTGTCAAATACAGAACAGAAACGGTCAACCAGAGATCAGTAAGATCCAAACCCTCAACCTTACGATTTCACGTCGGATACTCTACCACAGGGATGATCAGATTGTGTTTATGATCTCAAACTCTGACGTGAAGCGACCGTTGCGTAGCTCGCGGTATAGGCTGTCTGTATTTTGTTTTGTGTTCTAATGTCAACAACACACTCGACATCAACGTTGAAATTATTATCACAGATAAGACGTATACCCACTACAGACCTGATATTGTGGTGGTAGGGAAGGAAACAGCCCGTGTTGCTCTGATCGACATAGCTGTTCCGAACATCGGAAACCACCGTGAAGGGTGTACTGAGAAAATCAACAAGTATACACCACTGGTGGAGCACATTTAAAGACTATGGCACTGTGAAGAGGTGATAATTGTACTAATCATCCTTTCGAGTACAGCTGCTACACCTAAAACGCTGGTGGAAGGACTGAAGAAGTTGCATGTCAACACCAACATCTACAAGACCATTCAGAAGGCGTTAGTCATTGCGACTACTGGAATTGTTCGGAAATTTATGGGTTCAAATTATGCGTTAAAATGTACTGTTAATTAAGGTATATTGTGCTTTGATTTCCTAAAATATTTACAATTGCTTGAATGTCATTACCACGAAAGTGTGTAAAATAAATAAATAAAATAAATAAAGATTAGTATTATATTTACAGTGTCTGGAATGTCTTTCATTGTCTCTCAATTCATGAGCCTTGAAAATACTATTTTTTTTTATCGGAACACTTTTTCTCCCCTGTGTACTTCCTGCATGTCGTAAGAGGCTATTACGAACAACCAAAGAATCTGTACTCACTCGCTCGGCTTGTAAGGCTAGAAACATATCCATGATTATATGCTTTTTCATGTGGCGGAGAAAATTTACGCGCGTGACTTCTTCTTATTATTATTATTATTATTATTATTATTATTATTATTATTATTATTATTATTATTCATTAATTTTGTCGGGTATATGTACCACTAAGAGGTCTGTCTAGCCGAGGTAGCAAAGGCGTCTTCTGTTCACTCGGAAAGACAATGGTTCGATTCCCCGTCAGGAAGTGGAAAATTTTAAGAAGGGATATTTTCCACTTCCGGAGGTGCACATGGCCTTCAGGTCCACTCAGCCCTCACCAAAATTGAGTACCAGATTAATTCCTGGGGGTAAAGATGGACAGGCGTAGATCTAACTTCCACCCCTACAAGGATCTGTACTCATTCGTCAGTACAGAGATGACAATGTGTCAACAACGATCCAATTTACATGACGAACGTCGAACGTCACGGGTTATGAATGACTTTCAAACATCCGATTCTCTCTACTAGGTCTGAACTACGATCTTCGAACTAGTGTTTCAGTTAGCGAACTTGTGTGCTGGTGATTGTTATGGTTAAATAAATAATTACAAACACTGTTTCTGTGCAGAGTGCCTCCAGTTCCGCACCACCAAGTCTCTTTAATTGGGACGTAACCCGATATCGCACTCTGGTGGAGGCAGATTGGAGTTAATGGGGGCGCGTCTCATTTGGTTTGTTCCTCCACGTCTTGTGATCATTAGTGGTTCGTTTACTTCACTCACTCCCGACTTCTAACCTGCGCATCTCATTTAATATTGCGATAGGGAAGTTTACAACTTGAATGTGATGCAATCCAGGAAAGTAAGTCGATGTTGAAGTAAGAAACTCTTTGAAAATATTAATCTAAACTAAACCCCAAGGCGCTACAGCCCCGAAGGGCCATGGCCTACCAAGCGACCGCTGCTCAGCCCGAAAGCCTGCAGAGGGGTCCTATGGTCAGCACGACGGATCCCTTCGGCCGTTATTCTTGGCTTTCAAGACCGGGGTCGCTACCTCATCGTAAGATAGCTCTTCAATTTTAATCACGTACGCTGAGTGGACCTCGAACCAGTCCTTAGATGCAGGTAAAATCCTTGACTTGACCGGGAATCGAACCCGGGGCCTCCAGATAAAAGACAGGCACGCTACCCCTACACCACGGGGCTGGCGAAAAATATTAATATCTCACACAAATAAAATGCACACGTCAATATCTAACGGTTTTCTTAATAATTATAAACATGGTCTAGGCCTATGTTCTCACTCTGTATTATGTTTTTCTGATCAATAAACTGGGTGTTTATTGGTGTTCTGCTCTGTGGAGGTGGGGAGGTGTATTGCGGGCCTCTCCCTGGAGTTTGTCTTGTCAGCCGCGGATACCTCTGCGTCAACGAAATTAAACACTAATTCTTTATATGTATATACCAGGCCTATACAGGGGCTGCCTGGCCGAGGCGGTAAAGACGTGCTCGGTTCACCTGGAAGGACGTGGGTTTGATTCCCAGTCAGGAAGTCAAAAATTTTAGAAACGAGATTTCCACTTTCATAGGTGCATATGGCCCTTATTTATTTATTTATTTATTTATTTATTTATTTATTTATTTATTTATTTATTTATTTATTTATTTATTTATTTAGCTTATGGCTAGTACATAACTCTACATACAAACATTCAAAATTATAACAAACAATATAACACTTTAAACAATCAACCAATCACAAAAAACAGTTCATAAACTCAAATCTAAGCTGTCCAACCATTGTACAACTCCATCAGAAGCACACACAAACTCCTTCAGCTGACCGGAGTATGACCTCCTAGGAGGTCATATGGCCCTGAGGTTCACAAAGCCTGCACCAAAATGAGTTCCAGGTTAATTCTTGGGGGCAAAGGCAGTCAAGCGTAGAGCTAACCACTCTACCCCACAAAGTGCCGAGGTTACGGTTACCTTCCACCCCTCCAAGGACCATGATGGCCTGTAGGGAGATGACTTTGCTACCAGGTCTATACATATCTCACCAAATAGTTCAACCCTACAATTTTCTTCTATATAAAGGCCAAAGAGCTACCAGTCTAGCCCGGAGGTGGGAATGAAATAACTTCTTCGTTTGGTTTCATTTCGTATAGAGACTTGGTCGGCGGATGCAGAATGGGTCTCGGCCCATAAGTAGCAACGGCTGGTCCGTGGTCCGACAGCTCTTCACTCCAATCGACCTATCAGAGGAGGGGTGGCCACGTGGTTTTCCATGGTTTTCCGTGGTTTTCCATTCTCCTGCACTAAGGCGAATGCCGGGACAGTTCCTCGTATAGGCCGCTGACGCCCTCACCTTCTCCGAGCATCTCCTTTACCGTATCACATCTCTCTGGTCTACGAGACGGCTTTATCGTCTCGGGAGGCCCGCCGTTCCCTTCAGGGACGGAGTGAAAACGTTTTCGTAGTAGTTATAAACATTGTAAAGTTCTACCACACAAACACTCAGCTCTGGGCTTCGACTTCTTCTGCTCTCCGAGCTTTACCTAATTACCTTTCGTCGGCACTTTGTGTGGATTTAGTCACATTTAATGTCCGGATGCCCTTCCTGACGTCAATCCTATGTCAAGCGATGTATTCACTGTTTCGTTTATCTGGTGGTTTGAAGTGCGTTGTGTTTAATGCAAATTAAGATGTATATTACCCTAGATCCGCAATGTGGGGCCACCCCGCCATCGTAAGTCCATCTTTACAAACGCCCCACCGAGTTCGATAGCTGCAGTCGCTTAAGTGCGGCCAGTATCCAGTATTCTTGAGATACTGGGTTCATACCCCACTTTCGACAGCCCTGAAGATGGTCTGTACGCCAATTGAGGTGACGGTAGCTTACATCCTACTCTTAGCCCTTTCATAGCACATATTTGCCGTAAGACATAAGTGCATCGTTTTCCATTGCGACTAGAAACATATTTTAAAAATTAGTCTAATTATTTCCTTACCTATTGGGAGTTTCTTGTGCGTTTCGGTCACATAACACTCCACAGTGTGGATAGTAAACAAGACTTTCGATGACAGTTTTTATTTAACCATTTCAAATATAAAATTCGATATTTCGCGCTGTTTTTATTTTATAGAATGACGATTGTGCTATCTGTTCTGTAATATGACTTACCGTTCAACCATCAATTATCCCTAAACGAAGGTCTGAACTGTCATCCTCACACGTGGACGGGAAATCACCGCTCTATTTAACAAAAGGCGTCACACTTTCATTATGGCAGACTAGTGCATCGAGAACGATATATCCCAACATCTAGGTATTAATTTTTCTTCTAGCTTTCCTTTCCTTTCTAGATTTGTATTTTTTTGCTAAAGTGCCATTTTTCATTTCCTTTTTTTTCCTTTGAAAATTTTTCATAAAGGTATAATGTATACTTATACAGGGTGATCGGGAACATCGTGAACCGGGTATATCAGTATTAGAGGGTTGGTCATACTGATAAGTAATTCGAAAAATAAAATTCGATATCTCGCGTTGTTTTTATTTTATCAGCAGCTGAACTTCTCGTGCGAATTCAAGTGGGCTTTGCAGGGCGGTGTTGCTAAGCTTGTATGTGTCTTAAGGCCGGATACAGAGCACCAGTCGAAGGAGAAACCTTCCCCAGGGGAGGTAATTGAACACGGACCTCCCAGGAGACGGGATCGTACCATAAGAAATGACACCGGCTAAAAATCACGGTGTGTTTGTGTTTGATATTGATTTCTCGGCATGGATCTCAAGCCTATATGAAAAATTGTTTTCAGTTATACGCATAACCCAACTTATGTCAATCTGTACTCCATAAATAAATGTATTTAAGAAGTTAGCAAAATTAAAACTTCCTTGAAAACTTAACATTTGTTTTCCATACTTACTTATTTCATTCTAGCAAATGTACCCGTGCTCCGTTACAGTATTCTACAATTGTATAGGGTTTTCTCCATAAATTACCGTAAAATAAGTGAGTAATATTTCATTAAATTGCACACCTCTTAAGGCTATCCTAGAATCAAAACAGGAAGGACGGATTACGTTGTTTCCGATGTACGGTACGCATTGGGGAATTTCTGAAGATAATGGCAGGCAACATTTTCTACTGCCAATCACAATCGAGTTCGGGAGTTTCTACTGTTATTATTATGAAGAATATCCAGTACAAATGAGCCCTATTTTACAAAGAATTTTTAGGTTATAGTTGAAACATACATTTATAAGATAAACATAATGATGGTGATTTACAGAACCAGTTTACGAAAGATGCGATGAGTGAAAACTAGGAAATTTTTGTAACAGCATTTCTGTATAAAATTATGGTATAGTGGTTGTGGAAACTGAATATTACAGCACTTCAAATGAGAGTTCAAAACAAATCCTGCTCTTGTAAACACAGGACAATCAAATATTAAATGATCAACTGTTTGAATAGACCCATAAAAGCAAGAATAGTCACCTGTCAAAATAATTTTAAAACGTTCAAAATATGATTTGAAATTTCCATGGCCTGACACAAACTGTGTTAACTCAAAAGTCGGTTGTAAACTGTGGGAAAATATATTTTTCTTGTGACGGTTCCATTTGAAGCAGAGATCCAAAGGAGGTTCCATTGATTCAAGACATGTTCCTTGATTTGTCTTCGTGCATAGCATAAGGGAGAACTGTCATACAGGGCTTCCAGATTTGATTGAGCAGCAGCTTTTGCTAATTGATCAGCTCTCACATTTCCGATGGATCCAGCATGTCCACGAACCCAGGAAATGCAGATATGACGGTTTTGGTGAGCTAAAGTTGTTGATCTCTCCGAATAGAACGGCGATTGTGCTATTTTTTTGTAATACGACTTTCCGTTTAGCCACCAATTATCCCGAAACGAAATGCCTGCACCGTCATTAAAATGCATCCATATTTCGATACTTTTCAGGGCGAAAAGTTATACATGTGAACAGCTTGGAATTTGTCCTCAAAGAAAAGTGTGTCCAGGTTTCGGGATTAGCACTTGCATACACGTGGATCATTTAAGGAAGAAAGTAATACAGTTAAAAAAGTTGAAATTCATAGAAAATAGGATTATAACTGAGGACAGCCGGATATGACAAATATATAAATACCAAGTGGATGTATCGGAAAATCAAATGTCGCTCAATAAATTATGATGGTACGAGCTACGAATATAAGAAAGCTGTAACACACGAGAAATTTAGGCGCAAAGATTATTAGGTAAACAGATAAGAAGATGACTTATGGTGTAATTACTTGAGCTATTCGAGAACGGTTATAACCTCGAACGATATTCCGCCAATATCCCACAGAATGGCCGATTGACGTCTCTCTTGCTTTCTACCTAAGGAACAATCACGAGTTTACAGGAATGATGACGAAAATGGCAATACGGTACTTCCATGCAGTCAGAGACGTTGCCATGGTAACTTGTAGGTTCGTTGGTGGTCTGTTGGTCACTCAGCGCAGAGCATGAGACCCGCAGAAAATAGTAATTTTCTCCGTCATTTGAAGAGTAAGCTAAATTATGAACATAACAAAAGTTGTTTATAATGAAGAGACATTTCACACACAGTACACGTATTTTACAGAAAATCAATAGTATAAGATAAAATGGAGGAAAACTCTGATGGTTTCTCTATAAAACCCCCGTATTTTCTTCTTCTTCTTTATCTGTTTACCCTCCAGGGTCAGCTTTTCTCTCGGACTCAGTGAGGGATCCCACCTCTACCGCCTCAAGAGCATTGTCCTGGAGCTTTAGACTCTGGGTCGGGGATACAACTGGGGAGGTTACCAAGTACCTCGCCCAGGAGGCCTCACCTGCTATGCTGAACAGAGGCCTTGCGGGGGGGGATGGGAAGATTATAATAATGATGTATGGCCTCCGGGGAGGCCTGGTGCAGGTCTTTTTCTAGTAGACGGCCTATTAGGCGACCTGCATGTCTGTGAAGATAAGGGACCTACCTAAGATGATTTCTAATGTTGAATACGCCACACACACCCAGCCCCCGAGCCATTGGAATTAACCAATTAAGGTTAAAATCCCTGACCCGGCCAGGAATCGAACTCGGGACCCTCTGAACCGAAGGCCAGTACGCTGACCATTTAGCCGACGAGTCGGACATGGGAAGATTGGAAGGGATAGACAAGGAAGAGGGAAGGAAGCGGCCGTGGCATTAGGTTAGGTACCATCCCGGCATTTGTCTGGAGGAGAAGTGGGAAACCACGGAAAACCACTTCTAGGATGGCTGAGGTGGGAATCGAACCCACCTCTTTTCAGTCGACCTGCCGAGGCTGAGTGGACCCCGTTCCAGCCCACGTACCACCTTTCAAACTTCATGGCAGAGCCGAGAATCGAACCCGAGCCTCCAGGGGCGGCAGCTAATCACACTAACCACTTCACCACAGAGGCATATCAAAACCTTCCCCGGGATGAGTATACTATAAATATGACGTTTGGTCGAGATGTATCCAGCCTATTCGCCATGATGGTGGAACAAACAGACAAACAGACACGAAAATAAAAACCACCGATTCGGTCTTGAGTTGACCTAAAACGGATAAATATCTGAAAAATTGGCAAAAGAAACGAAATTACAGACCGCGGAATCGCTACAACTTTATTTATATAGATAAGGATGGACACGTCTAGAAGTGCAGACCTTTATTTCGAGAGTTACTCCTTTAAAACTGTTCGACATATCTATAAACGGACTTCACCATCATACGCCTCATTTAGTGTCCTACATGATTGGTCCTATGACATTTTCTTGTAAAGCCTATACCGGGTGAGTCAGCCACGCCTGACGTTTTATGCTGTTAGGCATTCAACCGAGCGTCACCGGTGTCGTTACGGTCTATTCTCCTTTGCCACCATCCAAGCTACAATCGCCTTTAATTACGCACTGCAGCATTTTCTTTGCACAAACATGTACCGTATGCGAAAGGCATTTACACAATTCATCAAATTGTTATACGTTTATGTAAAATGTACGTGCCAATTATGAGCTCTCAATAGGGTATGAAATGAACGCTAAAAGCGGTGCCATACTGATAGAAAACGTGTGTGCGTTTGTAAAGCGGAATTAGTAGTCCATCTAGCAGGCTTTCTGGAAACCTGCTGACTGGAGTCGCCGTGACGTCGTAGGATAAGTGTGGTGCTGTTAATAGAGTTGTGTTTAGTAGATGTGTTCGAATCCCACTTGAGCTTGTAAATTTTATTTGCATTTTGTACTTCGAGAATAGCTTTATGGTTGTTTAAAGAGGTCTAACATCGAGGTCATCGGCCCCACTTCGAGAATCATCCACAGAGCGAATGTATCCGAATGCTATCACGTCGTGGGTATTTATTTATTTATTTATTTATTTATTTATTTATTTATTTATTTATTTATTTATTTATTTATTTATTTATTTCATCATCATCATCATCATCTGTTTACCCTCCAGGTTCGGTTTTTCCTTCGGACTGAGCGAGGGATCCCACCTCTACCGCCTCAAGGGCAGTGTCCTGGAGCTTCGGACTCTTGGTCGGGGATACAACTGGGGAGTATGGCCAGTACCTCGCCCAGGCGGCCTCACCTGCTATGCTGAACAGGGGCCTTGTGGACGGATGGGAAGATTGGAAGGGATAGGCAAGGAAGAGGGAAGGAAGCGGCCGTGGCCTTAAGTTAGGTACCATCCCGGCATTCGCCTGGAGGAGAAGTAGGAAACCACGGAAACCACTTCGAGGATGGCTGAGGTGGGAATCGAACCCACCTCTACTCAGTTGACCTCCCGAGGCTGAGTGGACCCCGTTCCAGCCCTCGTACCACTTTCCAAATTTCGTGGCAGAGCCGGGAATCGAACCCGGACCTCCGGGGGTGGCAGCTAATCACGCTAACCACTACACCACAGAGGCGGACTATTTATTTATTTATTTATTTATTTATTTATTTATTTATTTATTTATTTATTTATTTATTTATTTATTTATTTATTTATTTATTTATTTTGGTACTCTTCTAGGCCATCAGGGCTGCTTAAGTGGGTGTTTTGTAACCAGCCCTGGACAAGGATAGAATGGTTGTGGGTTTGAATCCGCTTGACTGAGCAACAGCCTGTTAGCGCAGTAAGTGTTCGAATAGACGGCGTTCTGCAGTAATGCACGTTTCAGCACGTCGTTGAACTTACATTGGGGGTCTTTGTAGCATTGTAGGTGTTACGGACTCACCGGCTTCCGTAATAAGGTTTAGAAGGCTTTCAGGATTTTCCGGCTGCTGAGCGTACACTACTACATATTTCAAATAGCCCCATAGGAAGAAGTCCAGTGCCGTGAAACCGGGCGATCTAGCAGACCAGGTGACAAGTCCTCCCCTTCCTATCCATCGAGTGGGATGTGTAACATTCAGGTAGTTGCGAACATCTGCTGACGTGTGAAGGGGAGCTCAGTCGTGTTGATACCACATGGTCACACGCACACCCAGGGGCACATCATCTACCAGCAATGGTAGTTGGTCTTGAAGAAACTGTAGGTGCCGGGCTCCTATCAAATGATCCTCAAAGAAATATGGTCCAATTAGGCGATCACCCAGTATACCACACCAGACATTTACTCGCCACCGTGCCTGAAATGCTGCCCACATTACCCAGTGGGGATTTTCAACACAGAGCATTTTTATGAAATCGTGCCTCGTCCGAAATAAAATATGGGATACAAGCGCTGGATCATTTGCCACTTGCGTCAGTACCCACGCACAGAAACCAACAGGAGTTTCGAAATCTCATCCGTGGAGTTCTTGATGTAATTGCAGGTGATAAGGAGGAAAAAAACTGGAATGGAATATCATTACAACAGACGACTGGCTGATGTTGGCCGGTTGTGCTACTGCCCGGGTACTCGTGTGAGGATTCTCCCGGAAAGTGTCCAAAACCATCACAGCAGTTTCACCGGACGTAACTGGTACCTCTCTGACAGAACCTGTTCGGGTAAGTGACGAAGTTATCCGCAAGCGTCGCTCCACCCTTCTAAACGCATTTGCGTTTGATTGTTGTCTGTGTGGAAATCTTTCCTTGTACAGGCGCTGTGCTTGCTTCACCGCAGATGTCAACATACTCATCTGCTGAATACATAGCGAAGAAATTACCAGGACTGCTAGGCTACACCAAGTGTCAGGCCACTACACATTCAACATGCATGCTATTGGTCAAATGTGGCAGGAATGGCCTCCTATTTTATCCTCAAAGTTTAAAATGCGAGTAACAATATTTATCGCTCGTGGGATTCGAACACACCTACTAACGCAACATGCGTCAAAACGTCTGTGCTTAGTCCACTACACTACGGTGACAGTTGCCTCTATATTATCAGAAACCGTACTTGGTATAAAACTACGTCCCGCCTCACAAACTCACACACGTTTTTTTATCAGTATGCCATCGCTTTTAGCGATAATTTCATAACCAATAGAAAGCTTATAACATTGGTAGAAGTGAGATCCCTCACTGAGTCCGAGGGAAAACAAACGTTGGAGGGTAAACATATTAAGAAAGAAGGAAAGAAAGAAAGAAAGAAAGAAGGAAAGAAAGAAAGAAAGAAAAATAAAATTAACGCTTTTTACGCCCGAAAATACAAATGGCCTCTTCAACAAGAAAATAGAAATGAAAGATATACCTACTTTGTAGTTCTGTTTTATATGATGTTTTCTTTGATGTGGCCTCTCATATTTGTTCCAGGATTATTCCTGGCTGACTTTAACTATGAGGGGCTGTCTGGCCGACTAGGTAAAGGCGTGCTCGGTTCACCCGTAAGGACGTGAATTCGATTCCCCGTCAGGAGGTCGCAAAATTTAAGAAACGAGACTTCCACTTCCGGAGGTGCACATGACCCTGAGGTTCACTCAGCCTACACCAAAAATGAGTACCAGGTTAATTCCTGGGGGCAAAGGCGGCCGGGCGTAGAGCTAACCACTCTACACCATCAAGTGCCGAGGTTACGGATAGTGGAAGCCTTTACCTTCCACCTCTCCAAGGGCCTTCATGGCCTGTACGGAGATGACTTTGCTTTTGCTTTGCTTGACTTTAACTATGAGAATAATCAGATTGTAAATAAATGTATGATAGAAGGTGATTTAATTGAATCCAGATCAAACATATTCGACTGTATGATGCACAATTCTTTAGAATTAAATTTCAGTCAATCAATTGTATTCCTTGGTTAGCAAAAGTCATTTTAGCCAGATTGTTTAATCATAGGAACATTTTACTCAGTTCCCGAGAAAATGCCGATCGAACAGGAGTGATCAGCGAGTGCGTGGCGTCACACCTTCTGGAAGACGAACACATGTGATGTTGTCCCGCTTTCCTCTTCTCCGTCCTCAGAGTCGGCCAAAATCTACCTCCAAACATTACCTGTTTCCCTTTCCACCCGGAATTCTTCTGATCTTGAGTATACTAGCCATATTAAAACTGACATGAACTGACACCAACTGCTTGTCCTGCAACACACCACGTGCGTTTGTACTTACTTCCCCATCTCCGTCCTGCGACTTCAATAAACGTTTGAGATACAGCATCATTT
Organism: Anabrus simplex; assembly: GCF_040414725.1. Lineage (NCBI taxonomy): Eukaryota > Metazoa > Arthropoda > Insecta > Orthoptera > Tettigoniidae > Anabrus > Anabrus simplex. The sequence goes on along the minus strand of NC_090270.1, from coordinate 260,729,740 downwards.
ATTGGTGTATTCCTTTAAATGAAATACGGCTACTTTACCAAAGAAATAGGTGAACATTTGTAAACCCACCCAACAAGTACGCAATGTATTCTACTCCCAAAAGACCTGCGATAGCGTCTCCAGCACAGAATCTGCAGCCGAGCTGGAATGAAGGTGTTCAGGTAAGTCAGCCCCGTGTCGATAGATTTACTGGCACGTAAAAGTACTCCTGCGGGACAAAATTTCGGCACCTTGGCGTCACCGAGAATCGTGAAGAGTAGTTTGTGGGACGTAAAACGAATAACATTATAATTATTACAGACTGTGCACGTTGTTTCGTGGCCCTTGGTCATCTCTAGTTTCTTACGTCATGCACAGGTTCCCTTCAGCCCAGCTTTTAACATCTGCGGCTTTTTAGATTGTCTTTGACTCATTCTCTTTTCTTGTTTTCATTGGCGATTGAGGCTCTTCGGAAATATTCACGACATTTCAAAAATGTTCACGCACTAGTCAAGTTTTCTCACAAATATTATTACAGATAGCAATAGATGTGGAGTGGACGAAACGAGCGACGCCTCGCGGTATGCACCATCGTGTCGCGGTCCCAGGTTATATTAATTTTACCGCATTTGGACGTCACCCTTATTTATTACTATTACTAGCAAATGTACCCGTGCTTCGCTACGGTATTATACATTGTATACGGATATCGAAGTAAATATTGTACGTGCAGTAAATAAGATTGTTTTAAAATATATTGCATTTCTCTTAGCGTTATCCGAAAAATTGCATGGGGAGGTCCCCATACGTTGTTTCCAATGTAAAGTGTGGGTTGTGGAGTTGTGATGATAACGGCAGGCTCACTTGCCTACTCCCATTCGGAATCGAGTTGGGAAGTTACATTATGATTGCAGGCCCCATTACCTACTGCGCACTCACAATCGATTTGGGTAGTTTTCGTTACAATGGCAGGCCCCATTTCCTACTTCCAGACAGATTACAGTTGAGGAGTTTTTATTATAATGGCAGGCAACTTCCCTACCACCAGTCAAAATTGAGTTGTGCAGTTATCAGGCCCTTTTTCCTTCTGCCAGCCAGCTTACTGCCAGTCACACAGAGTTGGTGAGTTTCCATCAAAATAACAGGCCACTATACCTAATGCTAGTCACATTTTAGATGGGTACATTTGTTTATAATGGCAGGCATCCAGGCCTACAGCCGAACACATTCGGGTAGGGAAGTTTTGAACAAAACTGCATGCTCCTCTTCTTTCTGCAAGTCAAATCGTGAAGTGAATTATTCATTACAATGGTAGGCCCTCCTTACTAATGGCAGTTATACAGGTGTTGGAGAAGGACCCCATTCCTACTGCCAGTCAAAGTTGGTGTGGGGAGTGTTGATCACAATAGCAGACACACCTTTTCTAGATAGCTACAAATACATCAATGAATATATATAGATCGACATACGAAAGTATATGCATGTTTACAATATTGCGGACCTTCATTTACAGATTAACTGCTGCTAAACGGTACGTCATATCGACAAAATATTGTACCATAACCAAGACGCAGTATTTAGCGGCCTAAATGCCTGGTCCTATGATATTTTCTCACTTCTCATCTATTCATGGGACAGATTGAGTCAGAAACGAAATTTCTGTAAGATTATCTTACATTGCATTACTTTTCGGATAATTATGTGATATAGCATTTGGCTCACATATGGGTACTGGGTGGGCCAATGTTCGTGTAGAGTTTGATGGTTCTATCTTTCCTGTAAGTGATTGAAAGTATGAATTATGCATGTAAAAAGTCCAAATTTACTTAAAATCGAGAAACAGAGACGAATCTAACGAATAAGGGATACGGATACGACAAAAAGTCATAAGACCAAGGTTGAAGATCACTCCAAATTGAACGGAGATTGTGGCATCCGTTATGTGATAGGATTTCCCGTTTATCCCACGAAATACCTCGAAACGAGGGTCTGCACCATCATTAAAATTGCCTCCATATTTCGATATTCTTCGGAGATAAAAGTGAAAAATTTAATGATCTTTGAAATTTTGCATCCGTTACAGGCTAAAACATATAATTTTGCCAAATTTTAAATTCCTTGCACGTCTGGGAGATTATGCTGTAGTCTGGATTTGGGAGAGGGGGGGGGGGTTAAAACTAGAACTTTCAGGAAACTACATCAAAAATATACAGATTGTCATTATTACCCCTCAAACGGGCAGCTGTACGAAAATTTCACCAAAATAGTCAATGTACAGGCAGACACAGTCGTTACGATTTTATTTATATAGATAGGTAAAGAATCTGCTCCACGTGAAACACCTTCCGGTCTATGTCCGCTGGACGTAACCTGCAAAACCGACCGTTCGTGATATCTCACTTATTAATCCTCCGGTCGAATGATGCACACGAGGAAAAGGTTATAGAAATGGGTTTCCATTAAGGATTGTAGATTTCCATTAATTTCGGATGTGCATATGATGAAGGAGTGCAAAATCATGGTTTCTGTTTCGGATAAACTCCCAGTAAATAATATTCTAAATTCTAAATATCAAGTTTGGTAGAAATATATTCAGTAGTTATCAAGTTATAAGAACTCATACAATCAAACAGGCAAACAGACACCAAAGCTAAGAAATATGAAGATGGTCATTATTACACCTGAAACGGATAACTGTACGGAAATTACGCCAAAATAGCCAATGTACGGACACACGGTCGTTACGATTATATTTATATAGATGACAGAGAAGCATGGGCACGTTTGTAAATGCAAAAGCATCATTTCGAGATTTACTGCTCCTAAACGTTAGATCATACCAAGAAACGGTTTGCATCCTAAGACGTCCCTTTTATCGCTGTACATGTTTGGTCTTAAAACATTTTATCGTATCTCCCATATTTATGGATTTCGATTGAGTTACGATATTTGAATAGGGAGAAATTTGGGTACATTTTTAACATTTTACATTACTTTTTACATTCTTATGTATAAGCTAGAATCATGGAATTTGGATCGCATATAGCCATTGGTCGTGTCAACGTGCGTGCAAAATTCGATGAATCTAGCTTTCCTATAAGTGTGTCAAACTAAGTACATGCGTTTAAAAAGCACAAACTTTACGAACAATCGAAATATACAGCCAAATCTACCCTATAAGGGAGACAGAGAGACGACAAAATGCCACAGGACCAAAGTTGTAGATCACTCCGAATTGAACAGAGATTGTGCCAACCGTTTTGTAATAGGACTTATCGTTTAGCCACGAAATACCTCGAAATAGAGGTCTGCACCGTCATTAATTGCTTCCATATTTCTCATTTTTTCGGCATAAAAAGTGAAAAATTTAAAGATCTTGGAAGTTTTCCATACGTTACCGGCTAAAACGTATAATTGTGCTTAATTTCAATTTTTCAGCTTGTGTGTCAGATTGTGAGTCAAGCTTGATTTTGGGCGAGGGAGGTAAAGTTTAGGACTTTCAGGAAACTATAGCTAAAAATATGCAGTTTGTCATTATTACCCCTTAAACGGAAAATACGAAAATTTCGCCAAAATAGTCAATGCACATACACACGGTCGTTACAATTTGATTCATATAGATAGATAAGGAATCTGCTCCACGTTTAACACACTTTAGGCTATGTCCACTGGACTTAGCTTGAGAAACCGACCATCATGATATCTCCCTTATTAATCCTCCTGTTGAAAAAATGCACACGAGAAAAAATTAGATTTTTATTTCCATCAAGTTTGGTCGATTTTCATTCAGGTTGGTCTCGTACTTTATATATTGTGGGAGAGTAAAATCACCATTCCGGTTCCCTATAAAACCCCAGTCCATTCCGGAAATTTGAAATGGTATTGATCTTGAAACCTACCCTTGGACAGGATGATGCTAAATATAAAATTTGATTCAAATATCTTCAGTAGTTTTCAAGTTGTGAGAAATACGCTTTACACGCACCCGCTATTGCGTTAAGTCCGGTGGGACTTGTACCGAAAAACGGTCCGCTAATGGTATCTCCCTTATTAATTCTGGTATCGAAATGATGCACACGAGAAGAAAGGTTTAGAAATTACTTTCCATTAAAGTCTAGAAACAATATTTTCCCTAAAACCTACCCAAAAACAGGTGGATTCTAAATATGAAGTTTGGGTGGAAATATATCCAGTATATTTCAAGTTGTCGAAAGACAGACAAACAGACAAACAAACAAACACCAAACCTACCTACCCTGGGACAGGTGGATGCTAACTATAAAGTTTGGTTCAAATATCTCTACTAGTTTTCAAGTCTAAGAAATACACTTTACACACACCCACTCTTGAGTCAAGTCCGGTGGGACTCTACCGAAAAACGGTCCGTTAATGATATCTTCCTTATTAAGCTCGAAATCATGCACATGAGAAAAAAGGTTTAGAAATTAATTTTCATTAAGGCAGGTAGATTTCCATTAAGGTTGGTTGTGTATATTTTGAGAGAGAGTGCAAAATCACGGTTCAGTTTCGTATAAACCTCCAGACAGTTCAAGGATTTAGAAACAATTTTGCCCTAAAACCTACCAATGGACAGGTGGATTCTAAATATGAAGTTTGTTGGAAATACATCTAATAGTTTTCAAGTTATAGAAGGACAGACAAACAAACAAACAAACAAACAAACAAACAAACAAACAGACACCAAAGCTAAAAATTATGCACCGAGCAAGTGGCCTCGCGGTTAGGGTCACACAGCTGTGAGCTTGCATTCGGGAGATAGTGGGTTCGAACCCCACTGTCGGCAGCCCTGAATATGGTTTTCCGCGGTTTCCCATTTTCACACCAGGCAAATGCTGGGGCTGTACCTTAATGTAGGCCACGGCTGCTACCTACCCAATCTCCCACCCTTCCGTCGCCGAAAACCTTCGATGTGTGAGACGTTAAACAAATAACCAAAAAAGAATTATGCAGATGGTCAACATTACACCTGAAACGGATAACTGTGCGGAAATTTCGCCAATAATCAATGTACAGACACCTCTACCGCCTCAGCGGCAGTGTCCTGGAGCGTGAGATATTGGGTTGGGAATACAACTGGGGAGGATGACCAGTACCTCGCCCAGGCGGCCTCACCTGCTATGCTGAATAGGGGCCTTGTAGAGGGATGGGAAGATTGGAAGGGATAGGCAAGGAAGAGGGAAGGAAGAGGGAAGGAAGAGGGAAGGAAGCGGCCGTGGCCTTATGTGAGGTACCATCCCGGCATTCGCCTGGAGGAGAAGTGGGAAACCACGGAAAACCACTTCCAGGATGGCTGAGGTGGGAATCGAACCTACCTCTATACAGTTGACCTCCTAAGGCCGAGTGGACCCCGTTCCAGCTCTCGTACCACTCTTCAAATTTCGTGGCAGAGCTGTGAATCGAACCCGAGCCTCCGGGGTGGCAGCTAATCTCACTAACCACTCACCAAATAGGCGGACATTATTATTATACACTGCCAGAAATAATAACATGCAATATCCTCAAGGACAAGGTCAATTTATTTACAAGCGATGTGACAGGTAGTTCATCATTGCAGGAGTGTATAATTAAAAATTCAGACCAAATGAAACACGTCACGATAAAGGGTGCCCAAAACAGTCACCATGCAAAGTATACCCCACTCTGGCGGCAATGCAGGCTCATGCAAACGGTCATAAAGGTGCCGAGTGGCATCCTGCGGTAGATTGTCCTAAGCATCTTGCACCTTTTGTTGCAATTCGGCAATGGTTCTTAGAGGCTCTGTAGAACGCGTAAGTTCGCGCTTCACCGTGTCCCATACATGTTGAACTGGCGAGATATAAGGTGATTTTGCTGGCCAGGGCAGTTGTTGCACACCACGTAGAGCACGTTGAATCGCAGCAGCTGTATGTGAACGTGAAAAACACATCACCTTTCTGTCGAAGAAATGGCAGTGGCACGGAGACGACAATCTGTGCAACGTAGCGGGCACTCATTAAGTTAGCCTGCAAAAATACCAACTGTGACCACGGGATGTAACTGATGACCCCCACACCATGAAGCCTGGGTGAGATCTGGGTGTCTGGAATAGGCCGCTCACCAAGTCTACGTCCATCACTTGGATACAGACCGAATCTACTCTAGTCACTGAAGACAACAGAGCGCCATTCCCCTCTCCAGTCGACCCTTTCACGACACCAGAGTAGCCGTGCTTGGCGGTGTAGTGGTGTCAGTGGTAGCCTGGCCAGAGGCAAACGTGATCTTAATCTCGCTGCAGACGGTTTCCAATGGTCCTTGGTGACACAGCAGATGCATCATGTGACCGGATTTCGTTCCTGGATGATGTTCGGTCGGCCACCGCTGCTCGCACATTGCATCGATTTGTACCATGCGGGTGTTCGGAGCCACGTCTATGGGTGTGGGAATTTTCTACAAGCTACTACTGAAAGCAACGACACACCACCAATACATTGTGTCCAACATGTACAGCAATTCGTGGATACGTCCTTCCAGCTTCCCGCAGGCTCACAATGCGACCCCGTTCAACAGGAGCGCGTACTCGTCGGCGGAGCATGGTTCTACCCTAGAATGAATGTTGCAAACACTGCTCACCTCTAACCACAGCACAGTTGTCGCCTGCAGAATCAAAAGGGAGGTCGCACGGACAGGTCTCCTAAGCGCCATCTGATCGGCAATGTCCGTGAGGAATGAACTACTAACACTACAACCCTTTAGCATGCACATTGAAGACACTGAAGACAGTCCTTGATGATTTTTCATCTTTCTTTTCGGCAGTGTATTTGAAATTATTGCGCATAGGTTTTTAGCGAGGGACCCAGGAGATAGACGTATTCCACCTCAAAACCGTTTTAAAATAAGATGAAGAGGTATTTTGTAAGTTGTGTTGTCTTGTGGAAGTATTGGTATGAGTTAATTATGATAATAAATTAGTTTGAAGAATACTCTTTTAATACCTTTCCACCTCATATATGTGAAACTTGCTTTTTTGTATCAGTGGTACATATTTCCACGCAGTAAGCTTCCCCTCGCATGCGATAAACGATTCATGGCGCAACCATCAGCTCACCTATTTAATGAAGCTACATAGCCGATAACCTTCGAGGTCACATTCCTTATCGGATCTAATCTCTTCATCCTAATCACAAAGTTACTCACATCCAAGCGAAGACACAAGTTTACATATTCTTTTAACGTTACTAAGTAAAATACACGAAATAAGCAGGGGGAAAAATAAAAACCCTTAACCGGAAGAAAAATAGCAAAACGTTCAAGTACATCCATTAAAAATTAAAGAGATATACACTATACAATTGCTGAGGAGATAAGGATTACGTTAAATCTGAGCCGATAATAATAATAATAATAATAATAATAATAATAATAATAATAATAATAATAATAGCGTCTGCTTCCGAAGAGGCCTGCTGCAGGTCTTTCGATCTGACACCTTATAGGCGACCTGCGTGTCTGTGAAGACGGGGCACTATATATGATTTATTGTAATGAAAACGATGGCACACATGCTCAGTCCCCGAGCCAACGGAATTAACCATTTAAGTTTAAAATCCCAGAGAATCGAAACCGGGAATCCTTTAGACCAAAGGCCAGCACGCTAACCATTTAGCCATGGAGCCGGATATCTGACCAAAGATAGGACATATACTGATACACGAGGAGATGTTCACTTAGTTTCTGGACCTTGTCAGTAGGCACGAGTATGGCACACAGATTAGAGTAGATGTAGGGTACAACAGTAGTAGAGAAATTAATTGGCTAACGCAGGGTAAACTGATATGTTTTTTGGTTTTTGATATATTTTTTATTTTACTTTTTTTGCTTTACGTCGCACCGATACAGGTGGGTTTTATGGCGAAGATAGGTTAGGAAATGGGTAAGAGTGGGAAAGAAGCAGTCTTGGCCTTAATTTATATACATGCCCAGCATTTTTCTGTTTTGAAAATGGGAAACCACGGAAACCCATCTTCAGGGCTGCCGACAGTGGGGTTCGAATATACTATCTCTCGAATGTAAATTCAAGCTCACAGCTGTGCTACCCTAACCGCAGTATGAAGAGCTTTATTAGGGGTCTAAGCCTGTACATGGACTGATGCCCAAAATAACAACAGCAACAACAACAACAGTAGCGAATTACCTAAATATTACCTGTACAGACAGATTGCGACCCTCTCCCAGTATTGGCTAGACATCTTATTTTCAGTATTGTCCTTCCTATTTGCCTACGAGTGAGAATTCTTCCTCACTGGCTATGCTAGAATCCTTGCTCTTTAAAGTACGATAATGCAAGCAATTTTCCTGATCTCTTTTAACAGGACAAAGACAAAGTTCTCAAATCTGACGATGATAAAAGATCTCTAGCACAAGTTACAATTTTCTGCTCTGGTGAATTTACGAGAAGAATATTCTAACGCTGGTTCATTTGTTCGTTCGAAGAAGATGTCTTAACTGTATCAAGTCTCGGAAGTTTATACATCAAAGAGTAATACTTCGGCCAGCTCAAGGAAGTCATTATATCACAGTACTTTTATAACTTTGAGGTTACTTCACAGTTCTTTTCCACTAGAAACGATCTCTAAAATTAAATGAAATCTGTTACGACACGGTAAAGGAGCTCTGAAGAATACGTATATATCTACAAAGTTTTAAAATACCAAAGTCGGATAATTTCATGCAAAGTTGACCTATCACAAACGAATGTATTTGAGAAGTATCGAAGTATTTTGAATTTATTTTCTGTGCATATACAAATTAACATATTTTTTTGGTAGAAATGGTAGAATATAGGAAACAAAAGTTCGCAGTCATAACAATACCTCGGCAAACAAATTATAAGATTACAAAATTGAGAAACAAAATCAACTAGATAATGAAGACTTTAGGGACTTTGTTTAGAAGGGATATAAGGAGGAACATACAGGGAAACGGGGTGGCCTAGGGAGCGGTGATAAGGATACAGGGAACTGGAAGTCAAGTAGAGATGACATAAAAATATTAGTCCTCAACTGTACAAGTATTGTAAAGAAAGGAATAGAATATTTTTTGCTAGTTGCTTTACGCCGCGCCGACACAGATAGGTCTTATGGCGACGATGAGACAGGAAAGGCCTAGGATTGGGAAGGAAGTGGCCGTGGCCTTAATTAAGGTATAGCCCCAGCATATGCCTGGTGTGAAAATGGGAAACCACGGAAAACCATCTTCAGGGCCGCCGACAGTGGGTTCGCACCCACTATCTCCCGCATGCGAGCTGACAGCTGCACGCTCCTAACCGCACGGCCAACTCGCCCGGTAGGAATAGAATTAATTTAATAGATAACGGTATATACTTACCAGAGATTGTAATAGGAGTTGAATCATGGCTGAATGGAATAGCGTATGCCTTTAAGTACAGAGAGTGTCCGAGGACAAGTTCGGCTCGCCAGGGGCAGGTCTTTTGATTTGACACCCGTAGGCGACCTGCGCGTCGTGATGAGGATGAAATGACGACGAAGACGACACATAACCCAGCCCCGTGCCAGCAAAATTAACCAATGATGGTTAAAATTCCCGACCCTGCCGGGAATCGAACCAAGGAACCCTGTGACCAAAGGCCAGCACGCTAACCATTTACCCATGGAGCGGGCATGATGGCTGAGAAATGATATAATGGATGCAGAAATATTCTCACGGAACTGGAGTGTGTATCGTAGAGATAGGATAGGAATGGTGGGAGGGGGAGTATTCATTCTGGTGAAAGAAGAATTTGTAAGCTACGAAAAAGTTAAAGATGAGACACACGAAATTCTACGTGTAAGGCTCATTTCTAAAGATAATAGGCAACTTGATATTTTTGGAGTGTACAGACCGGGAAAGGGTAGTGCTGACACGGATTCAGAATTATTTGATAAGATAATCAGCTATGTGGGAAGAGACATGGAAAGGAATGTGATTGTAGCGGGGAATCTGAATTTACAAAATGTCAATTGGGGAGGAAATGCGAACGACAGGAATCATGTCCAACAAATGGCAAATAAGTTAATATAGGAAGGACAGCTGATTCAGAAAGTGATGGAACCAACTAGAGGGAAAAATATTCTGGATGTGGAGCTGGTAAAACCAGATGAGCTCTATAGAGAAACCGAAGTAATACATGGTATTAGTGATAAAGAAGCTGTTTTCGTCGTAGTTAAAAATAAATATGATAGAAAGGAATGTCTTAAAAGTAGAACTATTATGCAGTACCATATGGCTGATAAAGCACACATGAGGCAGTTTTTAAAATGTAACTATGATCGGTGAAAAACGGTAAATGAAAATATAAACAGACTCTGGGATGGGTTGAAGGAAATTGTTGAGGAATGTGAAAACAGGTTTGTACCTTTAAAGGTGGTAAGGAATGGTAAAAATCCACTATATTATAACAGGGAAGAAAAGAGACTAAGAAGGAGGTGCCGGTTGGAACGAAATAGAGTAAGAAATGGTTATTGAAGTAAGGAGAAATTGAAGGAACTTACTAGGAAATTGAATCTAGCAAAGAAGGCGGCTAAGGATAACACGATGGCAAGCATAATTAAAAGGCATACAAATTGTAGTGAAAATGGTAGGGTATGTATAGGTACTTTAAGGCAGAAGCAGGTTCCAAGGACATTCCGGGAATAATTAATGAAAAAGGGGAGTGTGTATGTGAGGATCGTCAAAAGGCAGAAGTATTCAGTCAGCAGTATGTAAAGATTGTTGGTTAGAAGGGTAATGTCCAGACAGATGAGGAGACTAATGCTAAAGAAGTATTAAAATGTACATATGATAACAATGACATTTACAATAAGATACAAAAGCTGAAAACTAGAAAAGCAGCTGAATTGATAAGATTTCTGAGGACATACTAAAGACAATGGGTTAGGATACAGTACCATCCATACCTTATTGTTTGCAAGAGGGGGCTATACCAAATAAATGGAGAGTTGGGATAGTAGCCCCTGTGTATAAAGTAAAGGGTGATAGACATAAAGCTGAAAATTAGAAGCCAGTCAATGTGACATGCATTGCATGTAAGCTTTGGGAAAGCATTCTTTCTGATTATATTAGACGACATGTTTGCAAAATTAATAATTGGTTTGATAGAAGGCAGATTGTGTTCAGGGAAGGTTATTCCACTGAAGCTAACTTGTAGGATTCCAGCAAGATATAGCGGATATCATGGATTCAGGAGGTCAAATGGACTGTATTACGACTGACCTATCTAAGGCATTTGATAGGGTAGATCATGGGAGACTACTGGCAAAAATGAGTGCAATTGGACTAGAAAAAAAGAGTGACTGAATGGGTGGCTATATTTCTAGAACATAGAACTCTGGAAATTAGACTAGGTGAAGCCTTATCTGGCCTTGTAATAATTAAGCGGGGAATTCCTCAAGGCACTAGTATTGGACCTTTACAATGTCTTATATATATCAATGATATGTGTAAAGAAGAGGAATCAGAGATCAGGCTTTTTGCTGATGATGTTATTCTGTATAGAGTAATAAATAAGTTACAAGATAGTGAGCAACTGAAAAATGACCTCGATAATTTCGTGATATGGACTGTAGGCAATGGCATGATGATAAACGGGGTTAAAAGTCAGGTTGTGAGTTTCACGAATAGGAAAAGTCCTCTCACTTTTAATTACCGCGAAGACGGGGGTGAAAGTTACGTATGGGGATCATTGCAAGTACATAGGTGTTAATATAAGGCAAATTTTCATTGGGATAATCACATAAAGGGGATTGTAAATAATGGGCACAGATCACTGCACAAGGTTATGAGGAGATTTACGGGTTGTAGTATGAATGCACGTCCGCCTCTGTGGTGTAGTGGCTAGTGTGATTAGCTGCCACCCCCGGAGGCCCGGGTTCGATTCCAGGCTCTGCCACGAAATTTGAAAAATTGTACGGGGGCTAGAACGGGGTCCACTCAGTCTCGGGAGGTCAACTGAGTAGAGATGGGTTCGATTCCCACCTTAGCCATCCTGGAAGTGGTCTTTCGTAGTTTCCCCCTTCTCCTCCAGGCAAATGCCGGGATGGTATCTGACTTAAGGCCACGGCAGCTTCCTTCCCTCTTCCTTGTCTATCCCTTCCAATCTTCCCATCCCGCCGCAAGGCCCCTGTTCAGCATAGCAGGTGAGATCGCCTGAGAGAGGTACTGGTCATCCTTCCCTGTTGTATCCCCCGACCCAGAGTCTGAAGCTCCAGGACACTGCCCCTGAGGCGGTAGTGGTGGGATCCCTCGCTGAGTCTGAGGGGAAAACCGAACCTGGAGGGTAAACTGATTAAGTAAGTAAGTATGAATGCAAATAAGGGGGTATATAAGTCTCGCGTAGGACCCTAACTAGAGTATGGTTTCAGTGTATGGGAGACTCACCAGGATTACTGGATTCAAGAAATAGAAAAAAATCCAAAGAAAATCACCTCAATTTGTTCTGGATGATTTCCGACAAAAGAGTAGCGTTGCAATGTTTGGGCTGGGAAGAATTGGGAGAAAGGAGACGAGCTACTCGACTAAGTGGTATGTTCCGAGCTATCAGTGGAGAGATGGCGTGGAATGGCATTAGTAGAAGAGTAACTTTGAGTGGTGTCTTTAAAAGTAGGAAGGATCACAAAATGAAGATAAAGCTGGAATTCAAGAGAACAAATTGGGGCAAATACTCGTTTACGGGTAGGGGAGGTAGGGACTGGAATAACTTACTACGGGAGATGTTCAATAAATGTCCAGTCTATTTGCAATAGTTTAAGAAAAGGCTAGGAAGACAACTGATTGGGAATCTGCCACCTGGCCGACTGCCTTAAATGCAGATCAGGATTGATTGATTGATTGATTGATTGATTGATTGATTGATTGATTGATTGATTGATTGATTGATTGATTGATTGATTGATTGATTGATTGATTGATTGATTGATTGATTGATTGATTGATTGATTGATTGATTGATTGATTGATTGATTGATTGATTGAAAATAGAACATTAACTCTTATGCCATTGTCTATCCTCACGATAGCCAGAACTATTTCAGTTACGCCTCGTTTTCTTCAAGTAATACATCGACTGAATATACATTATAACTTAATTTGAAGCTCTCTCGTCTGTTCGGTGGTAGAGTGTTGGCCTCCTGATCCCAAGATACTTAGCTCGAACCCGGCAGAGGTAGTCAGATATTTTTAAGGTTGGAAAAACATCAATTCGACACTCCGCGTCGTAATTTTCAGTAAATGATACATATAAACTATGAACAAATGGGAAAGATCTCTCGTGACACAACAAAATTAAAGAAAAACTCAGCCACAGACGCCCAAGAGGGATTCGGTTTACTCTGCCATCTAGCAGGCATAGAGTTAAACGGAAATCGAAATTGACAAGCAAGCTGCCAGATGGTGTAAATTAAAATGCTTGAACACGGTAGCTAAGGCCATCATATTATTATTATTATTTTATTATTTGAAGTATTAATTCTCTTCTTATTCTTCTTCTTCTCTATTGTTTACCCTCCAGGGGCGGTTTTTCCCTCGGACTCAGCGAGGGATCCCATCTCTACCGCCTCAAGGGCAGTGCCCTGGAGCTTCAGATTCTGGGTCGGGGGATACAACTGGTGAGGATGACCAGTACCTCGCCCAGGTGGCCTCACCTGCTATGCTGAACAGGGGCCTTGCGGGGGGGATGGGAAGATCGGAAGAGATAGACGAGGAAGAGGGAATGAAGCGGCAGGAGGAGAAGTGGGAAACCACGGAAAACCACTTCCGGAATGGTGTGGTGGGAATCGAACCCACCTCTACTCATTTGACCTCCCGAGGCTGAGTGGACCACTTCCAGCCGTCGTACCACTTTTCAAATTTCGTGGCAGAACCGGGAATCGAACCCGGGCCTCCGGGGGTGGCAGCTAATCACACTAACCACTACACCACAGAGGCGGACGTAATATTTTTTCACGGTAGAGTAATATTGTTAACGTCCCAAACTGTTAGGTGTGTGGATAACAAATGGCAGAATATTTTACGTTCCAGTTAGTCACGTTTCTGCGTAAATGATGTTGATGGACACATCTTTTGTGCGTAGATGACATGAACATAAAACAAAAAAGTTGTAAGATATTTTGTATAGCAGCTTATCTTCTCCGGTGTCCGCGTCCGTAGCGTAACGGTTTGTGTCATTAGCTGCTGTCCTCGGCGGCCCGGGTCCGATTCCCGGTACTGCCAGAAATTAAAGAATGGCAGGAGGGCTGGTATGTGGTCGAAATGGTACATGCAGTTCACGTCCAATAGGGGTGTGCCTGGAAAAAGCTGCACCACCTCGGGGTGAGGACACGAGTTTGCATTTTACGATGCGCAGGTCGCCTACGGGATTTAAATCAAAAGACCTGCACCTGGCGACTCGAACATGTCCTCGGACACTCCCAGCACTAAAAGCCATACGCCATTTCATCTTCTCCGGTGCGCATATTTACCACCAGTAGAAGTGGTCTTTATATTAAGGATATTCCTAGGAAGTTTGACTCAAGCAAAGTGGAGCGTATTTTGTTACAGTAGAAAATGTTTCTATACGTACAACTAATATTGTTTTGACATTCTGTACAGAATATCACTTTGTCATACCTTAAAATGATTTCGTATGTTAAATCAACCATATTTTGTGAAACTCAAAAGCATGCAACGTCTTTGTGCTTTTTGCCATTGTAATACCACTTCACCGGGAAGACGGAAATGACAATCGATCGCGCTGCTCTTGCATCCCTCGAAACCTTTCCCCTCTCTTCCATTCCTACAGATAGGAGTGAATCTGTAAAGTGATAATTTAGTTTGAACATTGAATTCCCTGTCCACTAAAGGATAGAGAAATATATTTCGATGCTTTACACCTGTGTTTTTAAACTTTTGGTTATGAAGTAGCACTGACCACGTTTTAATAATTTCAAATAAGTACGAAGAATATTTTTGGCAAGAAGAGAAAATGTTCAGTTATTTATTTTTATAACAACTGGCTTTACGCCGCATCGATACAGATAGATCTTGTGACGACGATGGGATAGGAAAGGCCTACGAGTTGGAAAGAAGCGGCCGTGGCCTTAATTAAGGTACAGCCCCAGCATTAGCTTGGTATGAACATAGGAAACGAGGACAATCATTTGGTGAAAATCAGTTCAATCTTACTACATAGTTAAACATATCATCAATACAAGGAACAATCTACGGAGATGGCTGCGTGGTTTAGGTCGCGTAGCTGTGAGCTTACACTCAGGAGATGATGGATTCGAATCCCACCGTCGACAGTCCCAGCACATGAGAAATACTAGAGTTGTACCGTATTAAGGTCATGGCCGTAACCTTTACATCCCTAGCCCTTGCGTCGCTAAAAAGCTATGTGCTAATGCGATATTTAGCCACTAGCAAAAAGGATATAAACAAGTGAAACAAGATATGAACCTTGAGTCTAGCTTAGTCCTTAGGCATTAGGCTGAGGTTTCCTTAGTACTTTCTCAAGTCAACTTCCGCATTCAATTTGTTTTCAATGACTTCATGCACAGCAAACCTTCGTTCACACTTGTCTGTCGTCTTTAAGGATGAGTAGAACTGAATTAACTAACTTACTCAGGTGGCATCGTTTAGCGTTACTATTAACTCTAGAGCAGACACGAGCTTTATCTTGAAACGAATGGTCGCGTAGGGGAGAGGTATTACCCAAAGTGGTCATGGTGTTTAGTAAAGAAATAATTACAAGCATAACTCTCTTCATGGAAAACGTGATTTATTGTATATTTAAAAAGAATTTGAAAGAAAAATATACCTACACTGCTACACATTCAAAGCCCTGAAAATGTTAATATACATCCCACATTTTAACTTAAACGATAAATGCATTATTAGGTATACTGTATCTACAAGTTCGAATATTGACATACGATTTTCTCTCTCCATTCTTTCCCATATAAAATCTCGGTGATTTATCCTGCCCTCTTTCATCTTGCGTGTCTTCTTCATTCTCCTCCACTTCCTGCTCAGACTTCGTTTCATGGTCTCGAACAATAATAATTACGCCTTATATTCGCTAAACGATGAGCTGGTAATCAGTAATCTACTAATGCACCAACGCATGGACCATATTGGAGTTCGCAGGGTGTAAGTATAGAAGTGATAAAATCCAGTGAGCTTTAAGGATAAGGTTTTCAGTATGCACCAGGTAATTGAAAAATGCTACGTCAGGAACAGAGAGTTATGTTTACATTCCTCAGATCTAGAGAAGGCATATGACAGAGTGCCGAGAGAAAATATGTTCATCGCATAGGGGGACAACGGATTAAGTGTCGACTATATTAAAAAACAATCAAAGGGTTTATGTTGTCAATTGGGCTACAGTGAGAAATAATGGTAGAATGAGTTCGTGGTTCAATATCCTCACAGAGGTTAGATAAGGGTGTAATCCCTCGCCTTTGTTGTTCATGGTTCACGTGCATCATCTGCTGAAAGGCAGGGAGGGATTCAGTTTGGTGGAAATGTATTAATAAGTTTGGCATATGCCGACAACTGTGTTGAAAGCCTGCAGAACTTGAACTTGAAAATATATGCAATGCGTATGATATGAAAAGTAGCCTCTCCGAGACTAAACCGATGTCAGCAGATAAAAAATCTAAGAGAATTAAATGTCAGGTATAAAGCTGGTACTGGTAGATAATTGTAAGTATTTTGGATGTGTATTCTCACAGAATGGTAGTACAGTAAGTGAAATTGAATCAGGATGCAGCAATGCTAATGCAGCGAGTTTTCAGTTGCGATCAATTGTAATCTGTAAGAAGGATGTCATTCCAGGACGATATTATCTTTACACCGGTCTGCTTTCAGACCAATTTGCTTTAGAGAGTGGAATCTGGACGGACTCATGGTATATTATTCATAAGCTAGTAGTAACAGACATGAGAGTAGCGAGAATAATCGCTTTTTCAAACAGGTGGGAACAGTGGCATGCGGGGGTTCTCGTAAGGAGGGGATGAAGGCTAAGTTAGGAATGAGATTGATCGATGAAGCTGCACGCAAAAACCGGCTTCGGTGGTGGGATAATGTGAGGCGAAATGAGGAGGATAGTGAACCATTCTGTTCATGGACCAATAGTATAGATTGTAGTATTGGATATTGGGATTACATAAAACCACCCACGAAGCCATTGTCTTATAGTATATTTCATAAAAGATTCCAGAAGAAGCGTTCTCGTGTGAAGAGAGCTAGAGCGTCATTATGAAAATCTCCAGAACCTCATTAAACGGAGTTATGTCCCAAGCCAAGCCTCTTAATGAAGATTGGGGACGCTTCCTGGATCCCGGCAAAACTTACCTTCGGAGGGAAGAAAGAATTAAATTAATATCTTTGGTTACGGAAGAGTTGCATTGGATTTGATACAAGAATTGCAACCTGCATAATTTCTGCTTAATTTTGATATGCATTAGGGCTGCAATCATAAATGCATTCGTTATATAGGGTACCAACATTTTGTCTTCAAGCTGCACATACAACTAGTACTACTGTATCTGCGAGGAATTACCCCTGCATCAAGCCAGAACGAGCTTTTACATCATCATTGCGAGGGAGCCACAACCGGAGCTGAAGCCGACACGACAACGGGAATCGATCCAGGAACGTTGGGCGTACCTGATCAGCGCGACGTCGAAGGGGACATCTTCCAACCACCTAAGGAGCTGTACGAAGGAGTCACGCACGAAAGAATGTCTCCAAGTGTTCACCAGTATCTGCTGCAAGCGTCGCAGTTTGTCATGATGTGGTAAATTCAGTGGTCCACAGGGAGGGCCGCTCCGTCATGTCATCAATCATATAAGGTCAGAGCTTTCCAATTCTGTTTCAAGCATGTCATTTAAATTTAGATAGGAATAGGGGGGCCGTCAGCCAACAGGT
Source organism: Anabrus simplex (assembly GCF_040414725.1). Taxonomy (NCBI): domain Eukaryota; kingdom Metazoa; phylum Arthropoda; class Insecta; order Orthoptera; family Tettigoniidae; genus Anabrus; species Anabrus simplex. The sequence goes on along the minus strand of NC_090270.1, from coordinate 260,711,821 downwards.
TAGTTATGGTAGGAAAATTCTTGGTAATAAAGAGCTAGGCCTCAAGCTCGAACCCCGTACATTAGGGTAGATGATAGTTTGTAGATTCCTTGTTGGTGTGTTTATATTTCATTTCGATAGTATTATATTAGCGTACGTGTTATCTTCATGGGTCAGGTCGAACTCCCTTGGTCATGGTAGGTTAGTCAAACAGGCAGGCACTATTTATGGTGTCGCGTTTAGGCATTTGTCACTGCAGACGTAGGATGTATAGTTGAGACCAGGATTCAACCCGTAATTCACCTAGCTTTACTGACAGGGCGAGCGAGTCCGAATGTTTGAGAGATGTGAGCATTATGCATGTAGCTGACTGTATGAATTGATATGAGAAAGCCCAGCACAGTTTGAGAATGTATTGGATGCATTGGAGATGCCTTATTATGGCCATGTGACTATCGCTTACTGATTTGTGTCTTTGTATTATCAAGGTTGAGCCCATGGGAGGCGGAAATAAGATTTGTTATATTGCTGGTGATATTGATATGAGGGCAGATAGCCCAGGTGTATTTAAAAGAGTGCTTTTAGCAGCCAGATTATGTGAGGTACTGTGAAAGGCGAGGTTTCTTAGCCCGCAGCCAGCTGAGGTCGTAAATTGTGTGGGCTGCTGCTTGTCGAGTGTTCGAATGGTGAGGGTTGTTGTGTCTGACGTCACAGTCTTGAAACTCGGCTATATTGCTGTCTGCTGCTTGTCGAGTGTGTAGGGGGGAGAAGACGACCTTGATGTTTTGAACGCAGGGAGAGATTTTTGTTCTGTTTGTTCTACTTTAATTTTAACACTGGCCCGTTTGATATTGACCCCTTGGATATGCTGGTTGTATTCTTTTTATATTGTTTGTATATGAATATTATACGCCTTACTCTTCATGGGACCAGGGTTCGTGACCGAGTCAGGACACTGTACATTATGTGTTTATATTTGTTTGCACCGGGGTTCGATGGTACGAGGCATAGTACATTTTATGGGAATTACTGTTAGATGTGTATTTCAGCAGATATCCATTTTTTTAGATTTCATTACTTACACAATTGTAACATGCTTGTTACAGCACAGCTGTTTCGTGAAGGCAGTGAACTGGTTGTCATCGGCTCAACATTATCTTTACCCAAGCATTTTGAAAGCTCTTATATTTGTAAATAGTTTTTGTTTATGTAATAAATCCCTGATTGTAAAACTTTGAATGCAGCGATGTTTTCTGTTAGATATTTTTTTTATTTTAGCTGATTCTTACCTGATTAGTCACATATCCATGTGTTTTATCTTAATATTGCCCTTTTGTTCACCCATGTTATCCCTGAGAAGTGCGCTATTTGCAGCCGAGCATGGATGTGTGTTCAGGTAAGACTATGTGCACAAGCTCACGTTGGTGAGAGTTCTTTCACTACTGTACTCTGGGTTCGAGACCGGCTTTCGCCTGGCCGGAACCATAGGGTCCTGTAGGGCACAATAGGTTACCTAGAAGAATAAGGCACTCAGTCATTGAGAGTAAGAGAAGTAGAGGGAGACCAAGACGACAGTGATTGTACTCGGTTTCTAATGATTTAATAATGATAGGTATAGAACTAAGCGAGGCCATGTGACTAGTTAAAAGTAGAGGACTGTGGTGGCGTTCAATAAATTCGCAGTGGCTTGCAGACTGAACGCTGAAAGGCATAACAGTATATAATGAAAATGTATGTATGTATGTATGTATGTATGTATGTATGTATGTATGTATGTATGTATGTATGTATGTATGTATGTTGTAAGTCAATATATGTTCGAAATGAAGTATATGTTTGAAAGTACAAACAAATGTTAAGTTATTGAACAGAACCTAGATTTACCCGTGAGACATTAAGTCATTGAGGCGATTGAAGACTTGAGGACTTAGTGGTTCGAATTGACGGGATGACATTAATCTGTGATGACGCTCTGATGACTCTCCAGTGAAGGAGTTAGAATGGTACCTGTTGCGGACACTGCAACAAGAATAAAACTATCAAACCGAGGAATACAATATATGGTCTAATCAGGAGTAGCATAGCGTCAGCCCTAGTCAAAAATCTTCGACGTCTATGAGGCAGTCTACTGCGATGCAACCAACGAAAATATTCTCTTATAGGCGAGGGGGTGTCAATTGTTCTTAATGGAGCGACTAAGTTCGGTCGATCAGAAGGTAGTGCATTTCCTTCAGAAGGTGACGTGGGCTTGGCCACTTGTGTGGCACCGTGCTGGTGCCCAAATAATTGGGCAGCGGAGAGTTGAATGTGCCTGGCTGCATTGTGTGCAATTAGGCATTGGCTAGGGCTGTGGCTGTTGTATTGCAGACAGCGCTCGCAACGTAGTGCTTGAGGAGGAGGACAACGTGAAGGCTCCACGCGGTAGTGCTGGCGAATGTTGAAGGTCCCTTGCGTCGACATACAGTGATGTCTTCTGCGGTCGGGAGGAGTAGCCGCATCATGAAGGTCGGAACGCCTTTCGTGCAGATATTCCATCAGCGTTCAATTCTTGAACAATAGCGCCGTCCGTAATGGCAGGTTCGCACCCCTGACCACCCAGTTGAAAACAGAGTAGTGAGGGTATATTCCTAACTTTAGGCTGTTTGAGTAATTACAAGAGTGTAGAAGAATCCAGCTGCGTCACGTCAGTTGTTGTAGTTGGCTTGTGAGCCTGTTCTTCGCCCTTCATCTGATGATACCGTTTCCTCGTCTTTCTTATGTTCAAGTTGAGCAGAGTGGTGAGAATATTGTGGGTGGAGTGGAATTTCGGTGTGGGGTTCAGTAGGAGAAATGAGTGAGTACCTTGTAATCGAAGCTGTATCGATCGAATGGGGGTGTTGGGAGGCTGTACTCGACGGAGTGGTGGATATCAGTATCCAGAGGAGCGCTTAATGCAAAAATAACCTTGTTTCCAAGGTATCTGAGTGGAACTGTAAGCAGATTCTGAGATCGAGTTGCTGAAACTCTTTTGGACTTAGCTTATCTAAAATGGGTCTCTGTAGGGTCGGCCACATCTACGGGTAAGTCTCCTAGCAGACATCCCGGTACACTTACTTGTTCATTAAACTGTAGCCTGTTGACGTACTTTCCTGAATATAGGCCTCTTCCTTTCCCTTCTGCTGAGGAGTGAGAATCTGGTTCCTTCCTGCGTGGCGTTCGATATTATCCCTCCATCTAGCAGTTAGTATGCCAATACTTCTTCTACTCTCCCATGATGTCCACTTCATCAGAGCCTTGGTTCCTTCTGAGGTGTTCTTCGCTATGCGACCTGCTCACCTTCTTCTTCTTCTTATTCTTCTTCTTCTTGCGTTACGGCCTCTGTAGGACCACGGACAGCTCCTTCACGGATTGCATTTTCTTCTTCTCCTCCCAGAACCTCTTCATCCTTTCTCTTCTTCTCTCCCGCTCTTCTTCCGAGATATTCAGTATCCTCTTCTCTTGTCTACTCCACTGGTGACTCTCAATCCTTTTTTCTGTATCCATCCCTATCATTGATCTCTGGCATATTAGTCGGTATGTACTTGCTTTTCCAATTTTCCTTTTCTTCCACCTTGATCCCCAATTCTGACCAATCTTTCCGGAGTTCAACTACCCACTTGGTTCCTGTCTTTCCTCGTGTCCTCGCTGTTGTTTCCCATACTCTTTTCGTCATTCTATCCATATTCATCCTGATTACATGTCCCGCAAACCGTGCTCTTTTCAGTCTGATTTCTTCTGAGATTGTCCTCATGTTCCGGTATAGTTCTTCCCTGGGTCTCCTCATCCATCTCTCACCTCCTCTCTTAGGGCCTAGTATTTTCCTCAATATTTTTCTCTCTTCTTTCTCTAGTTGTTCCGCACCATTTCTTCCTAGTGCTATTGTCTCAGCAGCATATAATACAGCATTTCTCACCGTTGCCTTGTAATGTCTGATCTTTGCGTCTGTAGATATATTCTTTTTCTTGTATATATCTCTGGCCATACAGAAGGCTGATCGCATCTTCTTTATCCTCTCTGTTATTCCCTCATTACTCCTATTCCTTCCTGTTATAAATTCTCCTAGGTACTTGAATTTGTCCACCTTTTGCACGGTGCCTTCCGGTGTTGTCCAATCCTCAGTGGTATTCAATGTCTTTGTCTTGTTGTAGGCGATCCTCAGTCCTACCCTTCCGGCTATATTGCTTAAGTTGTTGAGTTGTGTTCACCTTCACTGCAATCTTGACACTTGCTCCATCACGACAGTGATTCGAGCCCTACTTCTAATCACTTCATTTTGAACTCGCCGTCTTGGGCTCTTTCCAAACATAGAGATCTGCATCACTCTCTGACAGACTCGAAGACGGTTTACGCTGGTCAAACCATAGCTCGTCACAGCTTCACGCTACTATCTTTACACCAACACGTTACTACTTGAAACTGTAGATGCTCCCGCTATTCCTCCAGCGGCCATGATACTCGTTGCCACATGATACCTACCTTCGCATCATGGTACTTGTAGGAAGACCATGAAACTACTTGAAGAAAATAAGAAAATCGGCATTCCTATAAAGTTGGCTATATCTACGAGGTAATTCAGATTGGACACTTGAAAATTGAAATCAGTTCAGCCAAAGAGGAGTTCTGGGATCACTGTCATCTGATTGTGGAGCGTCAAAATCGACACATGGGCAGCCTGAATCGCGTTAAATAAAGGCAGCTGCTCACGGTAGCTGAATCCTTACGGTTATTATCTATATATTTAACACGTTTACTAAAACAGCTTTGTCCAATCCATCCGGTCGGCCTACTGGACTTATTTGCTTCATTCCAAGTTTACTCTGTCCGGAATGACCTGCAGGTGAATCGTCAGACATTGATAGGTCTCTAAGTTCAGACAATTTTGGGTACCGAGCTCGATAACTGCAGTATCTTAAGTGCGGCCGGTATCCAGTATTCGGGGGATAGTGGGTTCGAACCCCACTATCGACAGCCCTGAAGATGGTTTTACGTGGTTTCCCATTTTCACACCAGGCAAATGCTGGGGCTGTATCTTAATTAAGGCCACGGCCGCTTCCTTCGCACTCCTAGCCCTTTCCTGTCCCATCGTCACCATAAGACGGTGTGACGTAAAGCAACTAGCAAAGAAAAGCAACTTTGGGTAATCCTAAATCAAATCACTAAATTATCACTCCAATAATTGCAGGAGAAGGCTTACTCTAACCTGTAAGACAGGCTGTATTTATCGAGTTTCTAAGCAATCAACACTTCGTTTAATATTCTCCTATAGGCCTATATGTGATTTTCATCGTTAGTAATGTGATTGCATGCAAGCATGCTTGATTACTACCTGTTACGCCAGAGAGTATATCCTTCCTCTGATTATGGAAGAATACTATTCTCTGCAAAATACTCTTTGATTCTCTGACTTTCCCCATCTTCTAAATAAGTATACTTAACAGATGGCAGAACGCTCCTAATAACTTGCATGCTGCTAAAAGAAAACAGTCGGCGTATGTACAGACGGGAAGGTATGACCATTAATAAAGTGCAGGGACAAACTCTTCAAGAAGTGGATGTCAACTTATAGTCCGCGAAACTTTTAGTGATACTTGGTTTTACGGCGGTGAGGAGTAAGGAGGGAGCTACCCCGATTCCGGTAATACTGCCAACTGAATGAAAGTGAAATCTGAATTTAATCGATAGTATGATTGACCGATATAAATGTTATAAACCTTTATTATTTTAAACCAACATCTGGGTCACACACACACATTATATAACATTTCTCGATGCGAATCTGTTCCTAGCACCACATTTTGGCTTTGCGGTGTAAACAACAACAGTACTAGTGCATTAAGTGTACGCCAGATGTCTCACGGTGATTCATAGTTTGAGTGTCAAACGTTGCCAATACGATGAGATTTATTACTAACTAAACTAACAGGGTGTGGGGTAATAAGCTTACTTTTGACAACATACCATATAAGTTCTGGGAAAAGGAGATTGGCGTTCGGTTTCCTCATTAATTTTGAGGTTAAGATATTTTACTGTCATTGAAATAAAACTATGAATTCGTTTGATAGAACAAAATATATTCTTTAAATAATATATAAAAAATAGTGAGTCTTGTTGCGATAAAACAGATGAGAATATGAAATTATGACACTGCAACTGAAAGAATGAATTTGAATTCTTCTTGACCGGACATTTAACAATTTATACGAAATATTTCCCTCACTAATTCACTTGACTGTACCTTCAACACTTTTAGTGTAATTACGACGTATTCCTTTGATCTGGTGTTTACTCTAGATGTGTCACGCCTAACTTGGTGATACATCCTTGTGACTGCTTCTTCTCCATATCATCTGACTTCTTTGTAAGTCAATATGGTATTACCTCATTGCAGGTGGTATCCCTCCCTGACTCCATGGTAAGTCCTTGCGTCCGTGTCTTCAACTAAGTGATGAACCAACCTTTGGCCTCACTCTCTCAATGACCAATAATTAATGGGTCACTGAGTCTTCTCCATCTCTCGTTCACACTCGTTGACTGACCGACTGAGGCTTCTTCATCTCGTAGACTTCTTCACTGTTCAGCTTCCGTTTAAATAATGACTGACGCTACAATATGCATCCACCTTTTATAGACGTTGGTTGACACAGCTACGTAATCTCCAGAAATAACAATGACATACTCCCACAACGCCACAAACTGTTGCATGTAATGGTGAAATCCCCTGGGGCGGCTGAGTCTCTGAGCGCATTGCTAAAAGCTCACGATGACGTAGCCATGATGTAGCAATGACTTGGCAGAATCGCCAGTAGTATTGCACAGTGTAACGATGCCATATCCAACATCTGATATATATATAACAATTCTCACTGTACATGTAATGAGTGTTATTCTACACATACGTATATATGCATACATCTAAGTACAATCCTGCAAGCGACAAGCATTGCAAAATTGAATTGAATAGGAATGATAATTTCAATAATAGTAATAATATTATAGATAAAATAATAATACTGTCATAATAATAATAATAATAATAATAATAATAATAATAATAGTAATAATAATAATAATATCACAGATGCAATAACAATAATAAAATACAGATATTACCTTGTAACGGGATTTGAACCGTTACAACGAATCTCTAAAATAACCGAGGTCTGCCGATTCAGCACTAGCGAGCCGAAGTATCACTAAAAGTTTCGAGTAATATAACTCAACCAGTATTAAGTCACGGCCAATTGTACGTTCCACTATCTCGGGCAAGATCGTTTGAAAATATTAAGATTCAGGTACGTCCTAATGGTATGGAAAGAAGTGTTATAAATAGGGCTCGGATGTTTAAGACCTAAAAATAGCCCTAATAATCAAGCAAATATGACCTCAAAAATGAAGAAATATGACCTAAAAGTGACTAAATATGACGTAAAAATGACAAAATATGACCCGAAAATGATTAATCAAAATATGGGTATTTTAGAATAAATTATTAACCGGAACGGTAATTCCTCTGTTACATATTTGTTAGCTAAATTTTTTATTCTTACTTTAATATTAGTTTTCTGAACATACATGTGCAGCAATTATTCAGTCTATTATCCTTGATTCACCTATCAAACTTTTGTGAACTAAGTGTACTAAGTTCGCTAAGATTATCAGATCACACAACATTGTAAAAGTCCATGTTTGCACACTGCATTGGTGGTTTGAAATACGGGAAAACTAGAAATCAATCTATTTAAATAATATATTTTGGAACGTTTAAGCCCAGATTTTATTAACATTATTCAAATGCGTTAAAGTTTAAACTGAGCACCCGAATTAAATAGATGTCTTTCAATACATTATGGAAGGCGTCAGAGCCTATAGTGCAAACTCACATACCTTTTTCATTCTTCTCCGCGGGAGGAATTGTAGTGTATGACAAGATTTATCTTCAAAGCATCAGGCGCAAAAGACCTCGGATTATCACTTAACACATTCTTGTAAGAAGAGAAGCTCCTTTCTACATCACAAGACGTTATTGGTGCATATTTAAATAATGTTTACTGCTGTCGAGTATGCACTCATCTTGAAGTGTCCTGGTACCTTCTTCTCTAAGAACATCATTTATCTTGCACACACGGTGAAAACCTTCATTTCGATTAAGCACATTTTGAAGTTTCCGTTTTACACTGTCACCAGCTATTCCATGTGATTGTTGTACTGAAAGTTCAACACTTCTCACAATGTCAATACTAGCATGAATTTCTAAGCCAGCAGTTTCTAAACGAGTAATTGCACTCGATATAATTCCAAAGTTCGACTTAATATATGGCAGACTATCTGACAAACTGTTGGAAAACAATTCCTGGGCAATCTTGATAGGAGAGGCATCATCTTTATTAAAGCCGTTAACAATGTTTTTGATAGTGGAGTACTTTACGTAATAATACGCGGCAGCATCGAGCCACGTCCCCCACCTAGTAAGAACTGGCTGTGGAGGGAGTGGCGTCGAAGGAGCTAACTCCTTGAAAGTTGCAACCCGCAGTGGTGCTTTCAAACAAAAGTTCTTTGACGTTAGATACTAATTTATCGACTTCAGGAAAATGTCCACGAATTTCTTCTGCCACCCTATGCAGAACATGCGCAAGGCAAATGACGTGAATCGTTGTTGGATAAAAAAGCTTGAGGCCTTCAGCAGCTTTCACCATTTACGGAGCAGCATCAGTAAGAAATAGAAGAACGTTTTCCCGCTTAATTTCATCCTTCCACAAAATTGTTAGTGCATTATCAAAAAGAATTGCAATCGTTGAATGATTTGCTCTCTCTAAAACTTCTGAGGTTAGTAGAAAAATATCTCCTGGGCGATCAGCACGGAGTGTTCCAGTAATTACATTCCCTATATATCTACGTGCAGTGTCCGTCGTCTCATCAATAGATGTCCACATCTTATTGTCTGCTAAACTGTGTCTTATTCGATTTAGAGTATCTTCATAGCAACGTGATAACTAGCTTTTTCGCAGTGTTGATTCTGTAGGAACAGATTTTTTCGTTATTTCTCCACGAAATTCTTGAAATGGGTATTGTTTACCCTATTTAGAGGAATGTTTGCAAACAACATCATCTCACAAAGTTCCTTTGAAAAATCCGAACATCTGTCCATCGCTGAAAATGTAACAGACTTATCGAATATAAATTGCTGCCTATTCTTATTGACATGTTGTCGTTTGACATTATTGCTGTGTTTCGCCGTGTTTCAATGTTGTTGCACATAAACGTTTTTCAGCCAAGAATTTCACTTCACACAACTTGCAAAATAGAACTAAACCGTCTGTACAGAAATATTCTTCTCCAAATTCCTTAACAAAGCTTCGTAACTTAACACTAGTAGAAGACTTTTCCTTAGGCATACTGGAATATGTGCTGGGATACGATTTACTGTAAACTAACGCTTGTGTAACTGAAAGGAGGTTGAGGTTCTAATATCTGAACAAAGACAAGTGAGCGATTACTAGAAGTACAGCGGGTTGGTTATTCGACTATTCGACTTGTATCAACAGCGTGATACCGAGAAGCAGTTTTGTGAACACTAGTTCGCATTCGGTAAGTTGAAAATTATTTCGCACACCTACAGCTGTCGTCAAACCGCCGAAATATGACCGAAATATGACGTTTCTACTAAAATAGCTCAAAATATGACCTTATGGCAACAAATAGCCAAAATATGCATTTATGTGACAAATGAGAATCACTTTATTGTGACGATAATCACATGATTTGCACCGAAATCCAATCAGACAATAAAATAGAGACAAAGATAAAAATATGACTTCTCCTAAACATCCGACCCCTAGTTATAAACTGAATTTCAAATGAATCAGTTTTTATATACCGGTATTAAATGTTCATAAAACTATTAAAAAGGGCAGGAAAAACAATATAATTGCATATATATATATATATATATATATATATAACGAATGCTGCGGAGCAGCACGGGCTCACTAATTATTATTATTATTATTATTATTATTATTATTATTATTATTATTATTATTATTATTATTATTATTATTATTATTATTATTATTATTATTATTACATTAAATAGATGTACGGCTCTAAGCATTGTCAATCCTTTCTCTACATTAATAAATTATTAAAATTAAGTCATCTACACAATTAATTAAATTACACAATGGTATCCCGTTATCACTTCAGTCCATTCCGTCGTTCCATTTTCCCAGATTAGGCTGAGTATTCAGCTCTACTGTAATCAGTAAATGCTACTAAATTACAAAATGTTTGGCTGAGAGTAGAGGCCTTCTCCTGTTGAAGGCAACCTCAACTTGTACATTTAGTGGACATCAAAGTGCTTAATGAATCAAGGCTTACTCCGAAATGAATAGCAAGTCCATACGATCATGGCCCACTGTAATTACTGCCGGCACACGTGCACGGTCATGGCCTACCGTAGCGGTGTCCATGGCAACAGGCCACATCGTTATTCAGAGTAGTAATCAATGTCGATCATGTTCTTAATCGTTGTCATCATTACCGTACTCGCGCAAAAAAGAGAGAATTTTAAGTTCATATTCTGGTGAGGACCTGCCCACGGCTCTTCCTGTGCGTATATTTTTTTTTCTGAAATTAAACTATGTGTTTTAAATCAAATGAGCATGAACTTCAATATTAAACTGAAATATAAGAAAATGTTTAAGGATAATTTGAGTGAAACTTCAACAATTATATAAGTATGCCTCTTTGAATTGGTAGACATATATCAAAGTAAAATACAGTAGAACATCTGTTAACCCGAACAAGGAGGGTGGGAGTGGGGGGTTAAAGGTGGTTTTGGATAATGAAAATTTCGGGTAGTAATTAAAATATTACTTTTACGGTTAAGAAACGTTTTGATTAAAGTAAATGAAGTCAAAACATACGCAGTGCTAACAAAGCACTTTACTCCACCCAAGCTAGTACATGTGTAGAACAAACCCTGTTCCATAGTAAATATACTATATACATTGCATTTTTAAGTCTTCTAGTTTCTTTTCTTTTCTTTCTTTTCATGATAACCGTCTTTAGCAATGTTCTTTATATAGACACTAACAGTAGTTATAACCACACGTGTATCACCCAGACCCACGCAACGCAACGGAAGGAAAGTGCAACACCGGGGTCGTAATGAAGGATTTATCGTTAACGAGAGTATCTTTAAATTGAGGGTAATTTTACATTGAATGAAAGGAATTAATGCCGGGGACGGGATATTTTATCATTACAGAGAGGATTATAGTTGTATTTGGATATCGTAGACAACAGTCTTGTGTATACTTAGTGAATGTGATGTTTCCCCCAATAACTAGCACGCTTGTACTGTCTGTACTAAAACTTGTATTTTCAACTTAATTTTAATGTTAATGATAAATAAGTACCTTTATGTAGGGTGTTATACCGCCATTCACGTGGACCTGAATAGGGGAAGCCACAGAAGGATGGATGAGATTATAATTCTGATCCACTTCCTTTAATAGATGTGTTGAAAGGTTGAGTGCATCCTCCTCTAGATCATCAGTCAAGCCTAACTTCGTGACAGTCAAGAATTAAACCCAATCGGCCATAGGCTACAGTTATAATCACTGTACCATGATTAGAGTTTTTAATTTGTGTTTCCAACGCTGCTTTTCCACGTTCACAGGGTGTGGTGAAGCACCCGGGCTAGGTTGGGAAATGTTTCGGTGTTTTAAAGCTGCTTGTTCTTCACTAAACAAGCAAACGTTTAGTTTGTGGTGTCTTTTTATATCGCGATCATAGCCAGAGGATGTCCAGTTTTACGACCACGTGCTACTCTTACCGGAAATATTACCCACAGATTCGCGCCTGGTACTCTCCAACTGGAAGCCCACTGGCTAAACAACTGAATCAACTCCCATCCCTCTTTCCCCCGCGGCTGAATGCTGTATTTTCTATTATGTAATTTGACAAGCCCTGCTGACACGGCGAGATCAAATATCGTTATTATGGACGTCGCCCGAGGCTTGTTGATGTTTATACTTCATTTCATAGAGGAGCAAGAAATGAGGTACGGTACTCTTCGGCCATACCATGCAAAATGAGAAATACCAAAATTTAGACTCAGTCTGGAAGGAAAAATCCAAGGCAAAAGAGAATCCGGAAGACCTTGATCTTCACAGCTGAATACATTTTGACAGTGTACCGAAATGACAACATATTATTAAATATTGTGGCTGATCAGCCGAACACGAAATCTAGCTCCGTGGATAACTAGTTAGCACGCTAGCCTTTGGTCCAAGGAGTCTGGCTTCGATTCCCCGGCCATGTAGGGAATTTTAACTTTCATTGGTTAATTTTTCTGGTTAGAGAACTCGGTGTCTATGCCGTCTTTAACATTAGATTTCATCCTAGGTAGGGCCTCTTCCTCATAGACTCACAGGTCGCCCATTGGCGTCAGCTAGACCTGCACTAGGCCTCTCCGGATGCTATATACCAGTATTATTATTATTATTATTATTATTATTATTATTATTATTATTATTATTATTATTATTATTATTATTATTATTATTCCAACAGCGCGTGTGGCGACTGAAGACCAAGTGCTCGGAGTAACAACAGGAGAAGAAAAAGGCGAAGGTGGTGAGGCTTGACGATAAAAATGGCTTAACTGGTGCTTTTCTACTCATAAGGCAAAGGTTCGAATTTCTGCGGAAACCTAGCGAGGATTTTCACTTGAGAATTCGTGTGGGTCAGAAAGGTTGAAGTTCATGAAAGTTAATTTCATAGGCCAAAAATCTCATGCACTTGATATTGTTAAAAGATTCGTAAGCTGTGTGATTGTGATGTAGCTGAGGTTCATGTGTTAGAGCTCATTCTAGTATTGGCCTGGAAGTCAAACCACGAACATGCACTTTTAGGATGCTAGAGAATTTAAGTCCGACCCGCATCCCTTTTCCTTTGTCCCTAAATGTATTTCCAGCTCTTGAAGAAGAATATCAATTACTAAATTCTTCAGAACAGGATATAGACCTCGGTTTAATTGAGCAGGAGACAAATTTGATACCAATGTTTCTCTGCGAATGAAACTTATACAAGCCTAAGTGATTTATTGCTTGTCTTTATGCAAATGTATTTATTTACTGATCACCATATTGTTAGCTGAATTCACTTAGAGTGTGTCGCTCGTACATTACGTAAATATTTGCATTAATCTGTATAAATAAAGTTGTAGGGGATCCGGTGTCTGTAATTTCGTTTGTTTTGCCAATTTTTTTTAGGTCAACTTAAGACCGTATCAGTAGTTTTTAGCTATCGTGTTTGTTTGTTTGTCTTTTCCACCATCACGGCGAAAGGACTGAATAGATCTCTACCAAACTTCATATTAGAATATATTCATCCAGGAGCAGGTTTAGATATGCATATGACCGGGCGAGTTGGCCGTGCGCGTAGAGGCGCGCGGCTGTGAGCTTGCATCCGGGAGATAGTAGGTTCGAATCCCACTATCGGCAGCCCTGAAAATGGTTTTCCGTGGTTTCCCATTTTCACACCAGGCAAATGCTGGGGCTGTACCTTAATTAAGGCCACGGCCGCTTCCTTCCAACTCCTAGGCCTTTCCGATCCCATCGTCGCCATAAGACCTACCTGTGTCGGCGCGACGTAAAGCCCCTAGCAAAAAAAAGATATGCATATGATTTAAAAATCGCTGAGTACACTGGAGGTTTACAGGAAAACCAGAGTTGTTGTTCAATTTACTCTTATACTATTGATTTTCTGTCAAATCCGTAGACTACATGTGAAACACCCCTTCATTTTAAACAACCTTTCTTATGTAGGGGAAGCCGGGGCTTGTTGCAACAGGGGTAGGTTGCAACACTTACGTTTTATTCGGATATTTCCAAGCAAGTGCTGCCACACTGTGACAGTTCGTGCAACTGCTCTAGACCTACAGTTTGAGTACGAATGTCAGAATATACGGTCGTTTTATATTTTGTTATGATACTTTGTCCATTTTTTTTTTTGCCTGGCGAGTAACCTTTTTGACCTTGTTGTTTTACTTAGTAGATAATACCGTTTACATTTATTGTCTTAGTTTTATATGAAGATGAAGGGAAAATTCTTTTAGTTCAAATCTGCAATAAGTTCTTTAGCCTCCGTTTTGTTATTTGTGAATGACCGCCAATTCTGTTAAGGAATGCGTAACGGGGCATTTTGCAACAGGTGTTGCAAACAACCCCAGCAGGTGTTCCAACTAATCCCGACTTCACACTACTATATGCCGCTTAATATATAATAATAGCTCTCATGTAATCTCATTTGTGGACGTGATAGCTGCTGGCTTCTCATCAAGACGGACACGGTTCGAATCCCGCCCAATGCATGTGAAAATTTTGAAATGAAATGTCTCGTCCCTGTGGTTCGTATTCCACGTAAACGTGGAGGTACCGTGACCATGTTCACAATATCAATAGTCACGTAAAACTAGAATCTGAGCTTTAGCTTCATCGTATTTCCTGACAGGTAGGTAATACAGTACTTAATTTAAAATGTCTTTATGTAGTTGTGTGAAATTTCAGGCACGCCACACGAGAAAATATAAGCGGAAAAATAGAAAAAGGTTTGATACTATTGTACGTGATGGAGAGAGCTGCAAAAGCCGTTCTTGATAATAAAAGAGTCGGTGATATTTCAATTAGAAAAAAATCAATAATGTTCAATATCCACTATTCCATAATAGAGGACGAAAACCACGACGTTGTGTTTTCTTACGGACACAGCAGTGAGACAATATAGTGAGACAGACACAGAAGAAGAGGAAAAGCAATGATGTGACAAACTTAGGCTCAACGAAAGTAAACTGTGTTTAAAAGTAAAAGAAAGATGAGTGAACTCCTGTTCAGAAGATGACAACTGGTATTGTCTGAATTGAGGGGACGAGTATAAAAAGGGCAGGAATGGGTTCAGTGTCTGAAGTGTAAACAGTAGTCGCACTGGGTGTGTACTAAAAAACAATCCATACTATATCTGTGTAGACTGTTCTAACAATGATGAGGACCCACATTGAGTGTTTCACCACCTTACATGCATTGTTGCAACTTATGCGTCAAGCGGGGTACATTGCACTCACTTTTCAAATATAATTTTGTGACTCATTGTTCAAATTATTTTAAAATGTCGTTTTTATAGATAAAAATATAAAGTATTTCCCGATTGCTTTTAGTTTCAATGTGAATAAATATTATCTTAATAAAAAATAAATTAAAATTCTCATCTCCTTACTCCCAAGTCTTCCGAGACCAAAGTTTGCAACATTTTCGTAACACCACTCTTTTATCGGAAATCGCCCAGACAAATGTGATATTTTTCTTCGGAAATTTTCCATTTCTCGAATCAAGTGTTCGTAGCGAGTTTCCCATACTCCAGAACCATACTCTAATTCGCGTCTTGCAAGTGACTTAATACTCCCTCTCATTTTCATCTTTACCACAAGAATTAAATACCCTCATAGCCATATGAAGGGATTTGTGAACTTTATTTACAATCACGTTTCTGTGATTACGGCAATGAAGATCGTTCATTATATTCACACCTAAGTATTTACGGTAAAGGCTATAACTTACTGTCACCCCACCAATAGATTAATTAAAACTGAGAGAAATATCCCTCTTACTGAAACTTACAACCTAACTTTTTACCATACGTCTTCTGTTCATTTCACAACATAGAAGAGGTTTGTCAGAGTCGCTCACAATCTTGTAAGTAATTTATTGTATTTCTTCTATGCCTTATAATGAAAATGAAAACCTACAACCTGTTTTCCGGTCTTTGACCGGATCAGGGTTGTAATGAATGAATTGTATATAGGCTATTATTACAATGGTGTCGCCACTCCCAAGGTGATTTATTAATGACTGATAAATGCTATGAGATGATAATGGAGAGTGTTGCTGGAATAAATTATGACAGGAGAACCGGAGAACCCGGAGAAAAACCTGCCCCGTCACCGCTTTATCCAGCACAAATCTAACATGGAGTGACCGGGATTTGAACCACGGTATCCAGCGGTGAGAGGCCGACGCGCTGCCGTCAGAGCCACGAAGGCTTTCTATGCATTATAATATCACCTGAAAAAAAAGGCTTTATGTGTGATTCCAGTGTGATTATATACAGTACATAAGTAAACACGGATCACCTATAATATTGCCTAGCGGGACACCCCTCTTAATCGATACAGAATCTGATAATGCTCCACCTACTTTAATTCTCTGTTATCAAGTTTTGTTGCGTACATTACGTCATGCATGTAGCCCCACCGACCCACCCACACCCAACATGACATTATTTCTTCGACTTTCCCCGTATATTAACAGCATATCCACCAACTGGTTTTACTATAACGCCCCGTATTCATTCAGTAAGAAGCAAATGCAACGGGAACGTTTACGATTGCTCGTCCTATGAGTGAAGTCACAATGTCAGTAAGTACACCTTCCCCCACGCATAGTGCTTTCACCATCTATTCGATCGTAGACAAGACTTGTTTGCTTTTCATGAACATGCAACATTCATCTTTAGGTATAGTAGACTGCCCCGCTGCAAAGACAGAGAAGTTCCCGACTCATCAGGAGTTTCTCATGTTTCATTAGGCCATCCAACGTACTGAGTCGTATGCATATTTACCGTACTGAATATGACCCATGGTTGAGGAAAGGTTATGTACAAGCTTACGCTCGTAACTTTACCCGTGAGAATTTGAAATTTGTCTTGCTTCATATAAGAAAATTATCCTTAATTGATGGTGACATGTTAAGTGGCGTAATGTCTTACTATCTGGAATTAGTGAATTGGTCAATGTAAAGGCTACTTAATACCTCTCCAACTCTACCTTGAAGCTCACGCTTCCCCTTCGTTCGCTCCTACAATTCAGCAATCGATTCTCCAGCACGAGCCATTGAAACTCGAGTGTAATTATCCACTTAACGACTCTCCCTTTCCGCTTCTGCTTGGCTGCTCTGGAAGAACCCACTGTGTTAATTTGTGGTAGTCGAGCATCTCGTTCTTCTTTCTCGTTGAATGTTTTAATTATAGTAGCTCTATTCTCCTGCAAATCTGCTAATGTGAGGTTGTGAATACATTACCGATTTCCTGTTCCTATTCGTATCAAACTTTCGACGGACTGTAGCTTGCTCCCTGATTTATATTACGGAGCCTGTATATCTCTTTCTCTTTAACAACCAAAATTTTCTTCAATAATTTAGTTTAGCTTTAGACATTTTATGACACTGGTACGTTCGTTATTCTCTTACAATAGTATACCGAGTGAGCTGGCCGTGCTGTTAGGTCGCGTAGCTGAGAGCTTGCATTCGGGAAATGGTAGGTTCGAATCTCACTGTCGGCAGCCCTGAATAGTTTTCCGTCTATTCCCATTTTTACACCAGGCAAATGCTGTGGTGTACCTTAAGTAGGCCCACAGTCACTACCTCCCCAGTCCTACCCCTTTCCCATCCTTACATCGCCGAAAACCGTAATTTTGTTAGCACGATGTTAAACCACCAGCAAGAAAGTATCTTAATATACATTACTCCTTCATTTCTCTTTCCTTTAGCGATTATCGATTTTTTTAATGTTATTGTTATTTCCTTCTTTTGGTCTTCATTTATTTAGGAATTAGTAATGAGTTATTGACCTACCTCTTTTGGTGTTCACCGATTCACGAAATAGTAATTGATCTCAGTCTTTTTGTTTCTACCGATAAGTGCGTTGCGGCACGGCCAGTTATGGTTGCTAGCTCTATACTTCCGAAATAGGTGGGTTCGAATCCTCGTCAGCAATCCTCGAAATGGTTTTATGTGGCTTCCATTGCAGCTCCATTCAAATGTCAGGATGATACAATCTTGAGACCACGGCCGCTTCCTTCGCATTCGTAGCTCGTACAATTACACCTACACTCACCGACAGCACCCTCACACAGCGGCATATGTAGCTTACCCCATGAGGAAAGGAAGATACATAACGGGTGAGTCTAACATCTCCTCAGACAATCCCAGAAATAAATAACCTACGCGCTCAAATAAAATGCAAATTAGCTATTAGTAATTTATGTATCTCATGTTATCTTCACGATCTGCGAATTTGCCATGCCTCTCAGAAGCACGTAACAACCTGCTTCCTGAACGAATACAAATTCTCTGAGTGAGTACATGCATCAACAAAGAATTCTATGTGTTTGTCAACCTACGGCATTAATTATTGAAGTGATTGTTGGTGTATGTCACTTAGCTGATTTCAAAATCCGAGTTCGTTTCGATCATTGTATTATTTTGAATAAACTGTATTCAGATTCACGCATAATTGCAGGTTACTTACATTGACAAAGCCTGCAATAAAACTAAGTAAAAACATAAAATGAAATGAAATGAAGTCGTATGGCTTTTAGTGCCGGGATATCCCAGGAAGGGTTCGGCTCGCCAGGTGCAGGTCTTTCTATTTGACACCCGTAGGTGACCTGCGCGTCGTGATGAGGATGAAATGATGATGAAGACAACACATACACCCAGCCCCGTGCCATTGGAATTAACCAATTAAGGTTAAAATCCCCGACCCGGCCGGGAATCGAACCCGGGACCCTCTGAACCGAAGGCCAGTACGCTGACCGTTCAGGCAACGAGTCGGACAAAACATAAAGTGATACAGTATTTTAAAGGTAAAGCCGAGATGAGGGGCTGAGGCGGTTGAGGCGCTGGCTTTCTTACGCCACGTTGGCAGTTGCGATCCTGGCTCAGTCCGGTGATATTTGAAGGTGCTCAAATACGTCAGCCTCGTGTCGGTAGATTTACTGGTACGTAAAAGAACTCCTGAGAGAAAAAAATCTGGCACCTCGGCATCTCCGAAAACCGTCAAAAGTAGTTATTGGGACGTAAAGGAAATAACATTATTATTATTATTATTATTATTATTATTATTATTATTATTATTATTATTATTATCCATTTCTCAAGGCGACGACCGCTGTCTTCCTATTCCTTCGCCCACATTCACAGACACTTTCACGTATTAGTGCAGGAGGTAGTAAGCAAGAGGAGGTAGTTTAACTTTATCAGATACTTAAAAAGTAAGGAATTTATTTTCAAATGGTTTATTTTTATTTTTAAAATTCTTCGTTTATAGACAACACGATTTGAGCATCAGTCATTAAAGGTATAATTTCAATACATGTCCATTTATATTTTTTTAAGTACCGAGCTCGATAGCTGCAGTGGCTTAAGTGCGGCCAGTATCCAGTATTCTGGAGATAGTAGGTTCGAACCCCACTGTCGGCAGCCCTGAAAATGGTTTTCCGTGGTTTCCCATTTTCACACCAGGCAAATGCTGGGGCTGTACCTTAATTCAGGCCACGGCCACTTCCTTCCCACTCCTAGCCCTTCCCTGTCCCATCGTCGCCATAAGACCTATCTGTGTCGGTGCGACGTAAATCAACTAGCAAATTAATATATAAAACTTCTAAGTAGTATCATAGGGCGAATTTTTAGATTGATACTTCTCTTCATATACCCCGGAGGGCTGGTATTTACTCGCTTCCGTTCTAATACAATCCGCCTACAAATTATCCTATATATAGTTTACATCTTTTCTCAATTCAAAATTCACACTATTTAATTAAATATTTCATATTCTTACACTAAGTTTTCATACATTTAAGTTTTTAGTTACACCGTTTCAGTCATGATATCATCATACTGTATTTACCGAATTCGCCTGGAAGTAAGTCCTTTCATATTGTCAAAGTCAAGGATAAGACTGAGAGAGGTCAATGAAAGTAACAAGATTGCTCTAGCCAATACCAGAAGACATAGTGCACTGTAAACACCAGGTCCTGCCAGCAAAGGCATGGGTTAGTCATACTGATACCTCCCCTGGTGCAGTTTTTCATTCGATTGGTGCTTTCAAACCGGTATCAGGGGGTTATCAGTAGGACCAACCCTTTAACTCTCATACATCCTGTTCACGTTATTTCCGACCACCTTGAACATATTGCTATTGGTTTAACGTAACGCTAGAACGTCCAAGGTTTTCGGCGACGCGTGAGTAGGAAAGTAGCAGTCGAGGCCTTAATTAAGGTACAACCCCAGCATTTGCCTGGTGTGAACATGAGAAACCACGGAGAAACATTCTAGGGCTCCCGATCCCACTATCTCCCAAACGCAAGTTCACAGCTAGTGACCCTAACCACACAGCCAACTCGCTCAGTGATATTTGTTTTAAAAATCGATAAAATTAAATTCGTTATTGAAAGGATTAAGTTTATCCTTCACTCTGTCTAGGAATCATAGTATATTTTACGCAATGTGGAAGCAGGAAAAAGGGCTCATTAGCCTCAGTAACAAATTGTAACTGAAAGTTCAATTCATGTCTTTTCTTATTTATTTATTTTTTATTTTGCTAGTTGCTTTACGTCGCACCGAC
Organism: Anabrus simplex; assembly: GCF_040414725.1. Lineage (NCBI taxonomy): Eukaryota > Metazoa > Arthropoda > Insecta > Orthoptera > Tettigoniidae > Anabrus > Anabrus simplex. Next base: position 260,691,361 of record NC_090270.1, on the reverse strand, counting down.
ATAGATAGGTCTTATGGCGACGATGGGACAGGGAAGGGCTAGGAGTGGGAAGGAAGCGGCCGTGGCCTTAATTAAGGTACAGCCCCAGTATTTGCCTGGTGTGAAAATGGGAAACCACGGAAAAGCATCTTCGGTTCTTTACGGGTGAGGACTTCTTCACCAGATATCCGTTCAGAACCTAAAATGAACCAGAATGGCTTCAGTCAGCGATAAGTAAACTACTTGTGATAAACTGGGGAAACAGAATCCATTGTTACCTGCTAGGACGCACCGTGCTCACTTCCATTGTGTATTAGGAGAGACTTTTAGTAGTATAATTGGACAGTTCTGCCGCCGTCTCCCCCTCCCACCGGAAATTTGAATTCTGGCGGGAAATTTGAATTTCGGCGGAAATTTGAATTTTGGCGGGAAATTTGAATTTTGGCGCGAGATTTGAATTTGTAAACAAAGCCACGTGCTTTTTGACAGCTGCCATCGACAACAACGCATCGCTAACCTCACTGCTGCCATCCTGACGGGCCTAAACCTCAGTGGTACCAACTTAACCTAACTAGCGCGAGGTAAACAAATCCACGTGTTTTTTTGACAGCCACGTGCTTTTTGACAGACAACAACGCATCGCTAACCTCAATACTGCCATCTTGACGGGCCTAAACCTCAGTGGTACCAACTTAACCTAACTAGCGCGAGGTAAACAAATCCACGTGTTTTTTGACAGCCACGTGCTTATTGACAGACAACAACGTATCGCTAACCTCAGTACTGCCATCTTGACGGACCTAAACTTTAGTGGTACCAACTTAACCTCACTAGCGCGAGATAAACAAATCCACGTCACGTGCTTTTTGACAGCTGTCATCCGCCATCTTTAAACTACAGAGCACCGTGCTGCCCTGTTTATCGCAGTAGCTGCAAATTCGTCACCTGTCATCGGCAGTGCTGCCATCTTGGCGGGCCTAAACCTTAGTGCTTCCAACTTAACCTCACTAGCGTGAGATAAACAAATCCACGTGCAGCTGTCATCCGCCATCTTTATTCTATAGAGCACAGTGCTGCCCTCTTTAGCTACTTACCTTTGAAATGTGGTGGCGGGTAATTTTTACGTCACAGCTGTCATCCGCCATCTTGCATCGCAAACCTCAGTGCTGCACTCTTTAGCTAGATACCTTTGAAATGTAGTGGCGGCAATTTGAAAAATTCTGTATAATCTTGTTTGGAAACAAACCTATGCACTTTTTTGACAGCTGTCATCCGCCATCTTTAATCCAGAGAGCACCGTGCTGCCCTCTTTAGCTACTTACCTTTGAAATGTGGTACGTCATAGCTGTCATTCGCCATCTTGCATCGCAAACCTGAGTGCTGCACTCTTTAGCTAGATACCTTTGAAAAGTAGTGGCGGCAATTTGAAAAATTCTTAATGCTCTTGTTTGGAAACAAACCTATGCGCTTTTTTGACAGCTATCATCCGCCATCTTTAATCCAGAGAGCACCGTGCTGCCCTCTATGTGGTGGTGGTAAATTCTCCGCGCTCTTGTTTGGAAACAAACCCATGTGCTTTTCTGACAGCAGTCAACCGCCATCTTTAATCCAGAGAGCACCGTGCTGCCCTCTTTGTGCCGGTGGCAAATTCCACGTGCTCTTGTTTGGAAACAAACTCACGTGCTCTATGACAGCTGTCATCCGCCATCTTGCATCACAAACATCAGAGCTGTACTCTTTAGCTAGATACCTTTGAAATGTGGTGGCGGCAATTTGAAAAATTCTATGTGCTCTTGTTTGGAAACAAAGCCACGTGCTTTTTTGACAGCTGTCATCCGCCATCTTTAATCTACAGAGCACCGTGCTGCTCTCTGTAGTAGCGAGCAATTTGAAAAGTTCTGTTAGCTGTCATCCGCCATCTTTAATCAAGAGAGCACCGTGCTGCCATCTTCAGCTAGATACCTTTGAAATGTGGTGGCGGCAAATTGAAAAATTCCACGTGCTTTTGTTTAGTAAACAAACTCACGCGCTTTTCGTCAGCTGTCATCCGCCATCTTACATCGCAAACCTCAGTGCTACACTCTTTAGTTGAAATATGGTGGCGGATAATTCAAAAAGAAAAATTCTACAGCAGCCATCTCTCGACGCTAATTGCACAAGATGGTGGCTATACACTACTCCTTAAAGGTGCTTATGCAAGATGATCGCTATGCATAGGTTCTTATGAGACGCCCTTGGGATGCTTGCGCAAAATGGCGGTTATACAAGGCTCCTTATGAGACACCCTAGGGATGCTTGCGCAAGATGGTGGTTGCTCTTATGAGGCGGCTTAAGGGTCCTTGCACAAGATGGCTAGAGACGCCCCTAAGGATGCTTGCGCAAGATGGCGGCTATACGTAGCTCCTTATGAGACAGCCTAGGGGGTGCTCGCACAAGATGGCGACTACTCTTATGAAGAAAGCTAGCTTAGAGGCTACTGCGCAAGATAACCGTTGCTGTTATGCATGCGGTGGAGAGCAAATTGAAATTCTATGTGCCTAATCAACAGAGCACCCTGCTGCCCTCTTTAGCTGAAATGTGGTGGTGGATAATTTGAAAAATTCTTTTGACAGGTGTCATCTTTAAACAATGGCGACTATACATAGGCTGTTAAGACCTTATCATTCTCCTCCTCCTCCTTCTCTACCTCCTCCTCCTCATCCTCCTCCTCCGCCTCTTATGTCAAGGCATAGCTTTATATCGAACAAGTTTACAGCTGCATCGCGAAGGCAAGCGTGTGCAGCGATAACATTATTGTACATGTTTAGACTTGCGAAACATAAGAAGAGTAGAATCAAACGCTGTACTCGATACAACATGTGATCAGAACATTGATTGATGTGTTCAGAACACAAAATAAGGGATCAAGACTAGAATCGAACACTGTACTCGATACAACATGTCAGGGGATACCCTTGTTCTAAGAAGATCAGATTGAAACATAACAAGACTAGAATCGAACACTGTACTCGATGTCGTTAACTTCAACATGTGATTAAAACATTTTTTGGTGTGTTCAGAACACTACATAAGTAGAATCGAACGTTGTACTTAATACAACATGTTAGGGGATACCTTTGTTCTAAGAATATCAGATTGAAACATAACAAGACTAGAATTGAACACTGTACTCAATACAACACGTCAGGTGATAACTTTGTTCTAAGAAGATTAAATTGAAACATAACAAGACTAGAATCGAACACTGCACTCGATGTCGTTAACCTTAACAATTGATTCAGAACATTGATTGATGTGTTCAGATCACTAAACAACTAGAATCGAACACTGTTCTCGATGTTGTTAACTTCAACATGTGATTAGAACATTGTCTGATGTGTTCAGATCACTAAACAATACATGTTTCTTTTAAAAAAGGGGGGTTGGAAAAATCATAAATTATATGTACACATGTTGTCTCCTCCAAGTTGTAAGACGAAATAGACGCAGTACTGCGAGTTTCCGCTATAGCTGGCGAACGGAAGTAGCATGATATCTCAGCAAAAAAAGAAAATACGCGTGAGCTTGCATATACGCAAGTCAGACACAATGATGGATACCGCGATTCAAATCCTGGCAACTTATGCCGTCAGGAAGGGCATCCGGATAAATCATGTAATTACACGTTATGACGATCGCGCAGGTCTCTCGCCTACCATTTGCTATTTTTTACGGCTTCCAACAGTAGGAGTTCGAACCCGCTATCTCCCGAAGTAGCGAGAATGATTGCGGGTACAAGAGTGTTGATGGTGATTCATTTGTCGGATGGAGGTGATAAGCCTTGTGCAGGCATCTTCGGTAGGAGTATGCTATGTGCCGGTACCGGGACATCTAGTTATAAAACCCGCTACAACAGATTTGTCGCGTATACTGCGATTTAAAACACAATACTGATACTAGATACTGCTTCTTAAAATCTAAGAAGAGCATCTAGCTGTAAAACCCCGATTCTCGTGTTAAAAAGAGCATCTAGTTGTAAAACAGATTCTTAATCCCAGTTCTTTGACGTCAGGAAGGGCAACCAACCGTAAAACAATAGTGTATGATGTAAGAGGCTAGATACTGCTATTTAAAATCCTAGAAAGGCATTCAGTTGTAAAACAGATTCTTGTGATTTAAAATCTCGCGTCAGGAAGGGCAACCGGCCGTAAAACAGATTCTTGTGTTTTAAAACCTCATGTTAGGAAGGGGCACTCGGCTGTAAAACATATTTTTATTCCCGGCTCTGTTACGTTAGGAACCACATCTAGCTGTAAAAACAGGAGCTCCAAACATTTACAGTGTTAAGCTTTAGGAACAGGCTATGGGTTACATTTTTTGTTCTACCACAGAGAACACTATTTTTGAAGTTGTATCGGCGCAGTCAGTCAGAGCGAGGTGCGGAATGCATGCGTTGACTGAAATTGTACACTCATCTTCCGGCTGTAGTAACCTTGAGCGAGGACACTGCGTGCTGATAAGCCACTTGTAACTCAAGGAACGTTTTCTTAACCGTGTAGCATTTAGCTCGTGTAAGTTCCTAACATAAAATATTATGATTGTACGGAGAGGTTAAAACCCAGTACCAGCACAGCCTACCCCTATCGAAAGAGCCTGCACGGTGCCGGCATATAGGCTACTCCTGTTGAAAGAGTCTGCACAAGGTTTAACGCCCCCATCAACAGCCCTTACTTAATGCTGGCTTTTTGCACGCCCTCGAAACTACCTAAGAATGTAATATACTACAGTAGGGAGAGGGTAAAACCCAGTCCCGCACATAGCCTACTCCTACCGAAGAAGCCTGCACAAGGCTTAACACCTCCATCCGACAGATGAATCACCATCAACAACTTATACTCACAATCATTTTCGAAGGAGCCTGTACAAGGTTTAACGTCCCCATCAACAGCCCTTACTTAATGCTGGCTTTTTTGCACGCCCTCGAAACTACCTAAGAATGTAATATACTACAGTAGGGAGAGGGTAAAACCAAGTGCCGGCACATAGCCTACTCCTACCGAAGAAGCCTGCACACAGCTTATCGCCTCCATCCGACAGATGAATCGCCATCAACATCTTGTACTCACAATCATTTTCGAAGGAGTCTGCACAAGGTTTAACATCCCCATCAACAGCCCTTACTTAATACTGGCTTTTTTTTGCTAGGGGCTTTACGTCGCACCGACACAGATAGGTCTTATGGCGACGATGGGATGGGAAAGGCCTAGGAGTTGGAAGGAAACGGCCGTGGCCTTAATTAAGGTACAGCCCCAGCATTCGCCTGATGTGAAAATGGGAAACCACGGAAAACCATTTTCAGGGCTGCCGATAGTGGGATTCGAACCTACTATCTCCCGGATGCAAGCTCACAGCCGCGCGCCTCTACGCGCACGGCCAACTCGCCCGGTATACTGGCTTTTTGCATGCCCTCGAAACTACCTAAGAATGTAATATACAATAGTAGGGAGAGGGTAAAACCCAGTGCCGGCACATAGCCTACTTCTGCTGAAAGAGCCTGCATAAGGCTTATCGCCTCCATCCGACAGATGAATCACCCTCAACATCTTGTACTCACAATCAGTTTCGGGGAATCCTGCACAAGGTTTAACGCCTCCCCCCCATCAACAGCCCTTACTTAATGCTGGATTTTTGAACGCCCTCGAAACTACCTAAGAATGTAATATACAATAGTAGGGAGAGGGTAAAACTCGGTGCCGGCACATAGCCTACTCCTACCGATAAAGCCTGCACAAAGCTTATCACCTCCATCCGACGGATGAATCGCCATCAACATCTTATACTCACAATCATTTTCGAAGGAGCCTGTACAAGGTTTAACGCCCCCATCAACAGTCCTTACTCAATGCTAGATTTTTGCACGCCCTCGAAACTACCTAAGAATGTAATATACAACAATAGGGAGAGGGTAAAACCCAGTGCCGGCATATAGCCTACTCCTACCGATGAAGCATGCACACAGCTTATCGCCTCCATCCGACAGATGAATCGCCATCAACATCCTGTACTCACAATCATTTTCGAAGGAGTCTGCACAAGGTTTAACGTCCCCATCAACAGCCCTTACTTAATGCTAGCTTTTTGCACACCCTCGAAACTACCTGAGAATGTAATATGTAACAGTAGGATCGCCCCATCCCGCAGATGAATCACCATCAACACTCTTGTACCCGCATTCATTCTCGCTACTTCGGGAGATAGCGGGTTCGAACTCCTACTGTCGGAAGCCGTAAAAAATAGCAAATGCTAGGCGAGGGACCTGCGCGATCGTCAAAACGTGTAATTACATGATTTACCCGAATGCCCTTCCTGACGGCATAAGTTGCCAGGATTTGAATCGCGGTATCCATCAGTGTGTCTGACTTGCGTATATGCAAGCTCACGCGTTTTTTTTTTTGTTTTTTTTTTTTCTGAGATATCATGCTACTTCCGTTCGCCAGCTATAGCGGAAACTCGCAGTACTGCGTCTATTTCTTCTTACAACTTGGAGGAGACAACATGTGTACATATAATTTATGATTTTTTCACCCCCCCCCCCTTTAAAAAAAACATGTATTGTTTAGTGATCTGAACACATCAGACAATGTTCTAATCGCATGTTGAAGTTAACAACATCGAGAACAGTGTTCGATTCTAGTTGTTTAGTGATCTGAGTACATCAATCAATGTTCTGAATCACTTGTTAAGGTTAACGACATCGAGTGCAGTGTTCGATTCTAGCTTGTTATGTTTCAATTTAATCTTCTTAGAACAAAGTTATCACCTGACGTGTTGTATTGAGTACAGTGTTCAATTCTAGTCTTGTTATGTTTCAATCTGATCTTTTTAGAACAAAGGTATCCCCTAACATGTTGTATTAAGTACAACGTTCGATTCTACTTATGTAGTGTTCTGAACACACCAAACAATGTTTTCACATGTTGAAGTTAACGACATCGAGTACAGTGTTCGATTCTAGTCTTGTTATGTTTCAATCTGATCTTCTTAGAACAAGGGTATCCCCTGACATGTTGTGTCGAGTACAGTGTTCGATTCTAGTCGTGATCACTTATTTTGTGTTCTGAACACGTCAATCAATGTTCTGATCACATGTTGTATCGAGTACAGCGTTTGATTCTACTCTTCTTATGTTTCGCAAGTCTAAACATGTACAATAATGTTATCGCTGCACACGCTTGCCTTCGCGATGCAGCTGTAAACTTGTTCGATATAAAGCTATGCCTTGACATAAGAGGCGGAGGAGGAGGATGAGGAGGAGGAGGTAGAGAAGGAGGAGGAGGAGAATGATAAGGTCTTAACAGCCTATGTATAGTCGCCATTGTTTAAAGATGACACCTGTCAAAAGAATTTTTCAAATTATCCACCACCACATTTCAGCTAAAGAGGGCAGCAGGGTGCTCTGTTGATTAGGCACATAGAATTTCAATTTGCTCTCCACCGCATGCATAACAGCAACGGTTATCTTGCGCAGTAGCCTCTAAGCTAGCTTTCTTCATAAGAGTAGTCGCCATCTTGTGCGAGCACCCCCTAGGCTGTCTCATAAGGAGCTACGTATAGCCGCCATCTTGCGCAAGCATCCTTAGGGGCGTCTCTAGCCATCTTGTGCAAGGACCCTTAAGCCGCCTCATAAGAGCAACCACCATCTTGCGCAAGCATCCCTAGGGTGTCTCATAAGGAGCCTTGTATAACCGCCATTTTGCGCAAGCATCCCAAGGGCGTCTCATAAGAACCTATGCATAGCGATCATCTTGCATAAGCACCTTTAAGGAGTAGTGTATAGCCACCATCTTGTGCAATTAGCGTCGAGAGATGGCTGCTGTAGAATTTTTCTTTTTGAATTATCCGCCACCATATTTCAACTAAAGAGTGTAGCACTGAGGTTTGCTATGTAAGATGGCGGATGACAGCTGACGAAAAGCGCGTGAGTTTGTTTACTAAACAAAAGCACGTGGAATTTTTCAATTTGCCGCCACCACATTTCAAAGGTATCTAGCTGAAGATGGCAGCACGGTGCTCTCTTGATTAAAGATGGCGGATGACAGCTAACAGAACTTTTCAAATTGCTCGCTACTACAGCTGATGAAATTACCCGCATGATAGCAGCACAGTGATCTATTGATTAAAAATGGCGGATGACAGCTGTCAAAAAAGCACGTGGCTTTGTTTCCAAACAAGAGCACATAGAATTTTTCAAATTGCCGCCACCACATTTCAAAGGTATCTAGCTAAAGAGTACAGCACTGATGTTTGTGATGCAAGATGGCGGATGACAGCTGTCAAAAAGCACGTGAGTTTGTTTCCAAACAAGAGCACGTGGAATTTGCCACCGGCACAAAGAGGGCAGCACGGTGCTCTCTGGACTAAAGATGGCGGCAGAACTGTCCAATTATACTACTACTCTTATTAGCATAAATTTGCAATATTTAGGACAAGTTAGAAAACCTGCTGAAGTCAGTGAATAAAGGTCCATCCCAACTTGTTAGTGAGAGGATATTGCGACGAGAACTGAATGCAGTGAACATTTGGATTCGGTCCGCTCACAAGAGGCCATTGCTCACACAGGCGCACAAAGCTGCGTGTCTTCAATGGGCTAGAAATCATCGAAAGGGGACAGTAGCTGACTGACTGACGGAACGTAATGTGGTCCGACGAATCACATTCTTTCCTGTATTCTAACGACGCACGTCGTCGATTACACCAAAGGTCAAATGAAGCCTTTCATCCTGGAAGTGTGCAAGGTGAAGTTCAAGCCGGAGGCGGAATTGTGATGTTTTGGGGGTGTTTTTCGTATCATGGATTGGTCCCGCTCACTGAGGTGACCACTAACATGAAACAAAAAGTTTATTTAAACATTCTGGATGATCGGGTGTTTCCTTTCAACCAACATGTGGATGAAGAGTATGCTACTGATACCCCGATTTTTCAAGATGACTACAGCAAAGTTCATCGGAACGGACGCATATGTGACTGGTTTTATGAACATTCCCCCACTCTATCATATCTTTATTTGCCTGAAAATCAGCTGATTTGAATCGCATTGAAAATCTGTGGAACATGGATCAGCGGGTAAAACGCCGACATAAGCACCCCTCAATTTGGTGGAATTACGCGATCAAATCCTCAGCGAGTGGCTTTACCTGGATGCGATGTACCTGCACAAACTTGCGGACTAATATCCTAACCGAATCCAGACGGAGTTACACGATATTAAAAGTTGCATATCACCAGGGGTGACTAATTTGTTTGTCGGCGAGCTTACTTCAAAACTATTTTATAATTACATTCTTAATTAATTCTGCTTTCTTTCATAATCTGTTTACCCTCCAGGTTTGGTTTTTCCCTCGGACTCGGTGAGGGATCCCATCTCTACCGCCTCAAGGGCAGTGTCCTGTATCGTGAGACATTGGGTCGGAGGATACAACAGGGGAGGATGACCAGTACCTCACCCGGGCGGCCTCACCTGCTATGATGAACAGGGGCCTTGTCTGGGCATGGGAAGATTGGAAGGGATAGACAGGGAAGAGGGAAGGAAGCGGCCGTGGCTTTAAGTTAGGTACCATCCCGGTACTTGCCTGGAGGAGAAGTGGGAAACCACGGAAAACCACTTCCAGGATGGATGAGAAGGGAATCGAACCCACCTCTACTCAGTTGACCCCCCGAGGCTGAGTGGACCCCTTCCAACCCTCGTACCACTTTTCGAATTTCGTGACAGAGCCGGGAATCGAACCCGGGCCTCCGGGGGTGGCAACTAATCACACTAACCACTACACCACAGAGGCGGACCTTAATTAATTCACTTAGTTGTAATTGTAGGTCGGCGATTTACTCCACAACAGGGAGGTAATTCCCCAGCATCGCATGGCTAATTCCATCGTAGTCCGTGAATTCATTGGCAATAACACTCCAGACAATATTACTTGCAAGTAGTAATAAATATTGTAAATGTACTCACCGTAAAGAACCCTATTAAGTAGGATAAGCACTGAAGTTTCTTAATCCTACCACCAAAGGAATCAGCTGTACATAAAAGTACAGGATATTTACGGGACGTAATAAGGGGATCAGACTTTCTTCTTACGCTTGCATAAAGCTGCCTCTGTGCATCAGTGGTAGAGTGTCGGTCTCCGGATACCAAAGATAGCGGGTTCAAACCCGGCAGAGGTAGTCGGATATTTGAAGGGCGGAAGAAAAGTACATTCAACACTCCATGTCGTACGATGTCGGCATGTAAAAGATCTCTGGTGAAGCATTTGGTGTTTACCCGACAAAATTCATTAAATCTCAGCCATAGATGCCCAAGAGAGTTTCGGTTTACTCGGTCTGCCATCTAGTGGGCCTAGAGTAAAACTTCTTCTTCTTCTTCTTCTTCTTCTTCTTCTTCTTAAGCCGTTGTCTCCAAGCGGAGGTAGACGATCCACACGGACAGCTCCGATCTTGACGTTGCAGCCATGCCATGTGGATTTATTGGAATATCTCTCAGGATCTTTAATGCAGTGGTTTCCCGTTGCCTTCTGCATCCTAATGCCGTTGACCAAACTGGTTCCTCCGCCTTTGGGAACAATTTCTTGTCCCCAGGACAATAGAGTGCCCTTACCCATACCCGCTCATCCACTCTCAAAGAGACTGTTGGCAATTGGTATAGGGGATCTCCTTATACCGGGAGATAATCGGTCCCTTCATTCGTTAGCCGCCTGCATATAAAATATTATTTTTATATGCAGTCGTTGCCCCCTCTCTACCGCGGGGAGGTGAATGTCAGGATTTCACCGTCATTGAAACAAGGGCCAAATGGCATTTCCTTGTTTCTCTGGTTCTTTAGAGAGGTAGAGTAAAACGGAACTTCGAAATTGACGAGCGGACAGCCAGATGGCGTCAAATTAAAATGTCTGCACACGGTAGCTGACGCCATACGATTATTATTATTATTATTATTATTATTATTATTATTATTATTATTATTATTATTATTATTATTATTATTATTATTATTATTATTATTATTATTATTATTATTATTATTATTATTATTATTATTATTATTATTATTATTATTATTTCGGTTACTGTGAAATAAGCAGAGTTTCTCCTACTTACTGTTATAATCTTCGAAGGTTAGTACAGGTGTATTTTGTATTAATTATCGGGAAGTAAGGAGGTTGGGCGTGATTATTGCAGTTATTTAGCTGCAGAATTTTCGTACGGTCAGTCTCGGGCTGGATATTTTACGTAAAATAATCATGTGGTGTTAGGAACGGCATCTGGCCTTGAACTATCGATCGAAACTGAAAATGAGCCAGTGTAGCTCAGAAACCTCAGAGATATCCTGGGATAAACTGATGAAAGTTTAGGGTAAGGCCGTTCCTTTTCGCTATATGTGTGTGTTGGGGGAAGGCGGGTGAAGTGCTATCCAATAGGTGCTGGAAATTATACAAACTCTGAAAAAACAATATAGAAGCGTGCTCACAAATGTAGATACCAGAGTGAGACAGAGAGACTGATATGAAGATCGTATGAATTGATTCTTTTGTTGTTGTCATCTAATGGTATTTTATGTCTTTAAATGGTCATTTTCTCTTTAATTTATCATTTCATCATTGCTTTCCCTCTAAATGAATCCCACAAATATGAGGGCTCGTCCAGAATCGCTGAAGGAAACTAAATGCGCATCGAGAAATGAAGTAAGCTATAACCTTCGAAAGGCGATTGTACGACGACCGAAATACTACTGCATACGATGTAATAAACGGCGTGTGTTCCAAGATGATTAGCATCTTCATGGATTGAAGCAGACGCCGTTACGACGTTTATGGTGAACGAGGGTCTTTTCATCGCCATTAAGGCGGGGCCGTGGAATCTACAAAGAAGAAAAATAACAAAGAACAAAGAGACGAGCGTGCAACGATCTAATGACGACAGAACATTTTATTGTCGTGTGTTCATTTTTGAGAGGAAGATTATGTGTGACTTATTCGTGATAAAGGCTTCTGTTACGAAATTCGATAGGGAGGGTACAGATAACCAGTGTCTAAGCTGTAATCCATGATTGGTTAGTGTTCATTAACCTGAAAATGAGTCAATTTGGTGCGACAGAGAATGTCTGCAAAAATATATCTACAGCTCCAGTTATTACTGTTAGTATACCAGTTTATAGCAATGAAGGGGGGAGTGAAATTCGGAAACATTACGAAGATCATGAAGACTAGAGTAATAAATTTATTGTGGTTACAAGTGCCTTACTACAGCTCTTAAACCATTAGAAGAACACGGTCTCAAAAAGGAAAATCACTGTGATATATTTACTTGAGTGAGAGAGTAGTCAGAAGGCTTTGCCAAAGACAAACTTGAATCTAGTCTTCAGAAGAGTCCGTATGTTAAGGTATTTGCCGCATCTGTAGAGTTGCCATTCCAAGTGAATGCTAAGTTTGCCCCACTGGCTTTTATGGATGTTGAAAGAAGCTTTAGCATCTACAAATAAGTTCCATCTCCTAATAGAAAGAGACTTTTTTAAATGTACAGACGCTTAATGCTTCCTGTATTTTCCTATTTCTGATTAGTGATGATGTGATATATTTGTTTATAACTGAATGACCTAGAATAGAAGATAGATTTTTCAATAAGTTGAGTAAAATATCACCTTTCTCCTTTTTACCTTATTTTACCACCTTTTATCTTCCTTTTTTCTTATGAAATTTGAACCTCGAAATCCTAAGCCTGGCAATAAGTAACATGTGTCTCAGTTGTGAAGGAAATTATGATGAGTTAATTAAAAGAATCCTTGATCATCTCTCGAACTTGAGTTCGTTTGAAAATAGTGGAAATAGACTACGACGAAGGTGACGAAGATGATGACGTCGAAGAAGGGACTGAGAGTGATGTTAATACGAACGTGCTGACACGGAGAAAAAGGTCATGAGAAACGTACGTTAATGTCAGTCCTTAAGTTCTCGGTGCACACCACGTCAGCAAGGGTCATTTTCCCTGACGTTTCGAGATGCTGAAAGGTCCATACGACTCTTCGATGGCAGTGGATTTATCCCATTAGGAAATGGATGGAGGAGTTTGAGGAAATGACTGTTTTAATGGGCTGGAATGAAATGCACATGCCAGTGTTCGTCTAGAAATCGATGACAGATCTGGCTAACCTTTTCATTCAGAGTGAAACAGGAATTTCATCATGGTGTAAATTACGAGAAGCACTCAAAACAGAGTTTGATACAAAGGTGGCCAGTGCAGAGCTTCACAAATTATTCAGTAAGCATAAAATACAGAAGAAAGAATCATTATCGGAACACTTTTCCATGATGAAAAAAATCACAAGCAGGGGTGACATTGATAAGGACTCTCTCTTTTTAGTATGTTATCGATGGTATCGGGGATGATCCTGGAAACATTATCATTCTAAAAATCTAAATACTTTTAAAAAAAGCTTCGTGATTATGAAATAGTCACCGAGAAGGCTGTGTAGAAGATTGCCAGCAGAGAGGGATCTTCGAAAGTAAACCCACCGGAAAGAAAGAGAAAGTCTTTTAACTGCGCCGAAGCAGGGCACAACCTGCCCATCCAAAGAAAAGAGTCTGAAATGTTTTCGTTAAAAACAAGTTTGGTCGAAACTCGGTCGACTGCCCATCCCAGGCGAAGCAGGAGGGTAGAAATTCAGTTAGGTGTGTCCGGATACATTAAGACAATGAAAACAACATCAGGTGTGTTCCAAAACAATCGAAGCATGCCATGCGGACATGTATGAGGACATCGATTCACCGCCCTTAAAAAGACTGGTATTACGCTGACAGGCTTTGTAAAATACTTCATTTTGCCGCAAGCATACTTTCGCACCAAAATTCAGAGAAAGAAATATTTGAAGTTGGCATATAAGTAGTATCCAGAGACACAACAAACATGTTATCAGTGATTATAGGGAATGAGCTTTTGCATCAGGGAGAAATGAATAAAAATCGAGAAAGTATTCGTATAACCATTTTTCCTTATTTTATTTTCTGTTCTTTTTTACAATTGTCTTTTCATCGCATCAATACGCATATGTCTTATTGCGACGATGAGATAGGAAAGGCCTAGGAGTGGGAAGGAAGCGGCAGTGGCTCCATTATTTGCCTGACGTAAAAATGGGAAAGCACGGAAAACCCTCTTCAGGGCTGCGGACAACAGGGTTAGAACCCACCATCTCCCAAATGCAAGCTCACAGCTGTGTGCCCCTAAGCGCACGGTCAACTTGCTCAGTACCAAAAGCAAAGTTTGATATGAATGGAATATGGGAAAAAGCAGTCGACATGTATCTTCCGAGTAACGATATGACTGCAGAAGAAACGCTGAACGTAAATGAAAAGGTTACGAGAGAATAACAGGAAGAAGTAGAGCAACTTTATGAGCCTGAGAGAACCAGAGAGTCAGCGATGAAGTCAAAAATCACAATGAAAGATGACGAACCAGTTTTCAGTAGATCAAGGCGTTTATCGCTAGCAGAGAACTCCATTGTTGACATCAAGTGAAGGCTGTGGTTGGAACAGGTAATAAATAAAGACGGATCCCTCGGAGTATGCATTGATTTACCGCAGAGTTAAGAAAAGTGTAGTAAAACACTGATATCCGTTGCCACTGATAGAAGATCTGTTACGGAAGTTACAAGGGTTATTTGTATTCAGCACTCTGGATTTAAAGAATGGATTTTTCCACATTTATGTTGAGGTAGAAGGTGCAAAAGACACTTCGTTTGTAACACACTCAGGTCAGTACCAATTCACGAAGACACCTTTTGGATTTTGTAATTCTCCTGACGTATTCCTGTGTATTCCGTCCCCTGCTGGTGCAAGAAATAGTATTGATCTATATGGATGAAATCAGAATTCCCGCTAATTACAGCAATGAAGCTTGATGTTGGACACAGCTAAAACCTATAGACACTTAATGAATAGGAATAAATCGAAATTCCTTTAGACAGTATTTAATTTTTAGTACATCTAGTCAAGAGCGCTAAAATCTATCCTTCGTCAGAGGAAACTGCCGCTGTTTTGAAGTTCCTGAAGCTAACAACTGTAAAACAGATCCAGAGTTTCTTAGGCTCCTTCGGGTACTTCATGAAGTTTATCCGGATCTATTCTATAATAGCAAGACCACTGAGCGACTTGCTGAAGAAAGATATCGATATCAAGTTTGAGCAAGAACAGAATGCTGCATTCAAAAAACTGGAGGAAAACTTTGCAAGTAAGTAGTTTTAAGCATCTTCAATCCTTATTTTGAAACGGATCTTCGTACAGATTCCAGTAAACAAGGTTATGGGGCTGTGTTCCTTCCAAATCTTCCTGATGATGACAGGATACACCCAGTAAATTTTATGAGTAATAAGACCAACCGACGAAAAGGAAAACACTGCATCTATGAATTGGAAGTCCTGGCCATTTTAACTGCATTAAAAACTTCATGGTGTATCTGTTAGGTATTAATTTCACGATTGTTACAGAGTGTGCAGCCTTTCAGAAGGCATTGCACAAAAATAAGTTAACCCCGAAAGAAGCCAGATGCACTTCAATGCTAGAAGAATTTCAAAATACGATAGTATATCGCTGTGGAAGCAGATTGCCGCATGTTGACGCCTTAAGGTGACAACCTGCCCTGTACGCAGTACCCGACGGATTGAATGCCAGAATGAAAAAGGCACACGGAGAAGGTGACAGGCCCAATGCTATTAGGGAATTACTCAAAGAATAACCATATAAGGACTTCATAGTCGGAGATGATATGCTGTTCAAATTTCAGGAAAGTCTAGAAGTGCTAGTTGTACCAAAAAGGCACACAAGTAACAGTTATCAAGAGCGCGCACGAGAAGGGTTGTTTCTCAGTTAAATGAACTAAAGTTGGCGTCGATGAGGAGCTTTACATTTCAGATCTCAAGAAAAAGATTGAACATATCTTATCCAACTGTGTAAGATGCATTTCGATCAATCCAAAAGTCGGCAGACAAGAAGGATTACATCACCCATTTTACAACACAAGCCTACGTTTACACACCTACCAAAATGATCCTTTTGGACCACCGGAGTCAAGACACAAAAGTTACGAATATATATTTTAAGTGATAGATTTACGACGTTTGTATCGTTTTATCCTACGAAGTCTACAACTCCTGAAGAAGTGACCACCAAATTGAAGTTACAAAGGCAGTGTTCGGGAATCCAGCGCGGATAATCTCTGATCGATGGTCCGCGTTCACTTCAAAGGAGTTTGAAGAATATTGTATGTCTGAGAACACACGAGCTGATAACTATCAATCAATCAATACTGACAATCAATACTGATCTGCATTTAGGGCAGTCGCCCAGGTGGCAGATTCCCTATCTGTTGCTTTCCTAGCCTTTTCCGAAATGATTTCAAAGAAATTGGAAATTTATTGAACGACTCCCTTGGTACGTTATTCCAATCCCTAACTCCCCTTCCTATAAATGAATATTTGCCCCAGTTTGTCCTCTTGAATTCCAACTTTATCTTCATATTGTGATCTCTCCTACCTTTATAAACGCCATTCAAACTTATTCGTCTACTAATGTCATTCCACGCCATCTCTCCGCTGACAGCTCGGAACA
This sequence comes from Anabrus simplex, assembly GCF_040414725.1. Lineage (NCBI taxonomy): Eukaryota > Metazoa > Arthropoda > Insecta > Orthoptera > Tettigoniidae > Anabrus > Anabrus simplex. The sequence continues at coordinate 260,674,754 of NC_090270.1, read as the reverse complement.
TACCACTTAGTCGAGCAGCTCTTCTTCTTTCTCTCAATTCTTCCCAACCCAAACTTTGCAACATTTTTGTAACGCTACTCTTTTGTCGGAAATCACCCAGAACAAGTCGAGCTGCTTTTCTTTGGATTTTTTCCAGTTCTTGAATCAGGTAATCCTGGTGAGGGTCCCATACACTGGAACCATACTCTAGTTGGGGTCTTACCAAATACTTATATGCCCTCTCCTTTACATCCTTACTACAACCCCTAAACACCCTCATAACCATGTGCAGAGATCTGTACCCTTTATTTACAATCATATTTATGTGATTACCCCAATGAAGATCTTTCCTTATATTAACACCTAGATACTTACAATGATCCCCAAAACTAGTAGATTACCAAGCGCCAACGAGCAAGTAGAAACGATTAATTCAATAGTATCACCAGTCTTAGCTAAGATGTCATATGTGAATCCAACAAAGTAGTATGAATATGTAGACGCTGTACCAAGAGTCATGAACTCATCTCTTCAATGAAGCATCAGGAGAACGCCATTTGAGCTTCTGATGGGTGTTAACATGCGCAATAAAACTGACATCAGAATAAATGAACTCATCAACAAATAACTCCTACAGAACATCAAGGAGCACAGAGATCACCTGCGAAAAATATCAGAGTGTCAAGTCCTGAAAATCCAAAGAGGGAATCCAGAAAACTTCAAACGAAATCGACGACCTATACGTCAGTATCAGCTAGATGATTTGGTTGCTGTAAAGCGAACTCAAGCTGGTCCTTGCATTAAAATGAAAATAATATCTAGGTCTGTACAGAGTAGTTAAAGAAAGAAACCCAACAATACTTACGATGCCCTACGAGAAGGTTATCAAGAGGGGGGCCCAAAGAACCGAGTTCATGAAACCATTTCCGGAAGGGTACCAGTCATCTGGGTCAGATAACATGTAGAATGACCTATTGAGGGAGTGCTATCCAGTAGGCGCTGGAAATTAAACAAACTCTGAAAAACAAGAGAGAAGAGTACTCTTGCGTGTAGAGACCAAAGAGAGAGACGAGCTGAGTGGCCCAGACGGTTGACGCGCTGGCCTTCTGACCCGACCTTGGAAAGTTCGATCCCGGCTCAGTCTGGTTATATAATGAAAGTGCTCAAATATGGCAGCCTCGTGTCAGCAGATTTACTGGAAATTTAAAGAACTCCCGCGGGACTAAATTCCGGCATCTCGGCGTCTACGAAATCAGTAAAAGTAGTTAGTGGGGAATAATAAGAAATAACAGTATTATTAATGAGAGAGACATATGAATATCGTATGAAGAGATTCTGTTTTATTGTCATGTAACAGTACTTTGCTTTAAATAGTTATTTTCTCATGCACTTCTAACTTGGTCATTGCATTTCTACTTAATACATCCCACAAATATAAAAAAGTACTGTCACCATACATCACTGGCGAGCTCTGTGTATTCATAGTAATGAACCCTATTCTCCTACTTTTCGAATCACCCTTGATAACGTTCATGAAGATCATGAAAACCAATGGGTGGTTTGGGTCAAATAGCTACCAGTATATATTCGCGATATAGTGGATTTGAACCCCACTTTCGGCAACCCAGAAAATTAGTATTGTAAGCCCGGATGTAATTAATATCCAGTCACTACTGATATGCATTTAGGGCAGTCGCCCAGGTGAAAGATCCCCTACCTGTTGTTTTTACAGCCTTTTCTTAAATAATTGCAAATAAATTTGAAATTTATTGAACATCTCCCTTGGCAAGTTATTCCAATCCCTAATTCCCCTTGATATAAACGAATATTTGCCCCAATTTGTCCTCTTAAATTCCAACTTTATCTTCATATTGTGATCTTTCCTCATTTTAAAGGCACCACTCAAACTTATTCGTCTACCAATGTCATTCCACGCCATCTCTCCACTGACAGCTCGGAACATACCACTTAGTCGAGCAGCTCTTCTCCTTCCTACCAAATTTTCCATCACAAACTTTGCAACATTTGTGTAACGCTACTCTTTGGTCGTAAATCGCCCAGAACAAATCGAGCTGCTTTTCTTTGGATTTTTTCCACTTCTTGAATCAAGTAATCCTAATGAGGGTCACACACGCTGGAACCGTACTCTAGTTAGGGTCTTACCCGTGACTTATATGCCCCTTTCTTTGCATTCATACTACAACCCATCGTCGCTATATGATAATGGGAAGAGAATAAAACACCATCTGCTATCAGATGACTCAGTGAACTTCCCGACAATTTAGGAGGACATTCAATTTCTTCTGAACAGTAAGTGAGGTGTTTGGCCTTGAAATAAACATTCAGTGACAAAATTCATGGCTACGTTATCGTTATCATTTAACACGTGGCATGAACAAATAAATAATTCTAAAAAATGTAAATTACAAATATAAACAATTGTCTAGAGTGTACCTAGGTACATATCTTTCTTATCACTCACTGTACGTTACCAGAACGCAATATTCAGTAAAATTCTTGACTGTTTGCTTCTCTGCACCACAGTCACAATATGCTGAAGGTCCCATTTTTCATTCGTACAGGAATAACTTCATACCCCATGTTTTGCCCGAGTCGAATTTAATTTGGTCCAAATTTCCTGTGGTTAATCTAAGTCAGACACCCTTTCTGTGACGGACTGCATGTCAGAACACTCTATGGGCACAAAGGGTCTCAATTTATGGTGATCAGGAAGCACGACATCACCCACTCATGTTATTACCTTGATCGGAAGCACCATTGACACAGTGACACATTTCAAGTACCTAAGGTGCTGGATATCAGAAGAATGTTATTCTTATGTAGTAATAAACCAGAATCGGCCTTGAAAGAGGTATGTGTAAGCGTGACCTCCGATTTGAAATTCATTGGTGCGTCTGGAAGTGGCATGTGTTACCGTTTCCGCTTTACAGTTTCGAATGACAAACATTAAAGGCTTCGGCAATGAATCGACTGCAGGCCTTCGAAATGTATCGCAGGATGTTGAAGATCCCTTGGATATACCACGTCACCAGCGAGGAGGTACTTCGTTCTGCTGCGAAAAAATTTGAAGTATGGATCATCGAAAAAGGCAGGACATCGGCCTACTTTAGTGAGGTATTCCGAAATGACAAATACAGTCTGATACAACTGAGCATAGAAGGCAAGACATAAGGGGAACATGGACCAGGAAGTTTATTCTGGACACGATGTCCATGGTATGGGAACACTGACGCAGGAAATGCATAACAGGGGGAAAAGTACTCCATGATGGCTGTCAACTTTCTGTGTGGAGACACGACCAAAGGAAGAAGAGAAAGAAGCAGTTATTAGCCTATATCAGTGGCGAATACTCATTCAAAAAGTCCCGAAAAAATTTCAGGGGAACTAAATTTAATTTTCTTTTCTTACTATTTGCTTTACGTCGCACCGGCACAGATAGCTCTCATGGCGATGATGGGATAGGAAAGGCATAGGTGTGGGATGAAAGCACCCGCACCTCAATTAAGGTACAGTCCCACCATTTGTCTCGTGTGAAAATGGAAAACTAGGGAAAACCATATTCGGGGCTACCGACAGTAGGGTTCGAACCCACTATCTCCCATATGCAAGCTCACAACAGTGCGCCCCTATCCGCACTGTCAACTCGCCCGGTACTACATTTTCTGAGAAATTACAGCTAAGGACATAATGATAATGTTGTATTGTTATTATTTTATTTAAATTCATTCTTTATCGCAAAAGTCATAGCTTATAACTTCCTATTCGTCTGAAAAGTCACAGATTAATTTTCTTAGTACGCAGACCCCTGATCTATACTGTATAGGAAATACGGAATCCTAACCACTCACTCATTCGATGTCTAAGAAACCACCGAACAGCTGAGAGTGAAATTTGGCATAGAGATTCATCGTAGATCATAAGTAACAACTTTTTGAAAATGTCAGCTCTGGAGGGGTAGAAGTAAGGCTGTAAAAAGGGAAAAAGTAGACGATTTTTCGAAGTGGTAGATTGCGGGCTGTTGTGATCGTCAATCTGTATGCCGCCTGGTAACGTTGATGGATTATGGGCTACTACAATAGTTTTTGTACCACTTGGTAACGTTCATATCGCTCGTCGTGGCTTTCTTTGAGCGGTGGCAGGTAAGATCTACCCCCTTTATCCCTCCTGTGAAGAACTTGGAAATGCTCTGGTACTAAATAACACAATATTGACAGTTCAATCACTGTTTCGTTTCATTACACTTCCCTTTACACACGTCTGATTACCAAACGTGCCCTCACTTTCCCCGCGAAGTTTAGATTTTCACTTGGTTGAATTACTTATTAATACACTCGCAGTACCGATTCCACTTTTTTTACCACGGATTTTAGATGCATACAGCTCAGTAAGTTGGATGATCTAAAGTATCAGGTGTTTCGGAGAAGTATGTAGATTTCAAGTCCAAACTCCCGATGTGTCGGCAATCTCTCTGCTTTAACTGTGAAGCGGGACGGTCTACTCTAACTACAGACGAATTCTGAAGGTTTACAATGCATGCAAACAAATCTTACTGCCACTCACTAGATGGGGGTAAAGGCATTATACATGAGGGAAGGAGTATTTATTTACGTTCCGATTTCATGTAAGTTGTTGCTGAATTGAACAGGAGCTTTACAATAATGGCAAGTTGGTGGATATGTTAATGGTGCATGGGAAAAGTTTAAGAAATTACATAGATGTAGTTGCCTTACATAGGCAATTGTATCCTGAGAGGTGAGAGCTAAGTCACAACCGATTCAGAGATGTAGATACGCCACGTTGGGGTGTTACACAGGAACGAAATTGACTATGTATTTACGCTGCTCTTCATGCCATTATTCGATACTTTTACCTCTAGACTAGATCGTCCCGCTGCACAGGTAAAGAAGAGCGTTTGTTGAGACATTGTGAGTTTTTCTGAAAATCTACTTCCTCGAAGCATCTGTTACTTTAGGCCATTCAACTTACAGAGCTGTACTTGCCTGAAGCACGCAGTACAAGTTATCATACACACTAAATAGAATGGACTGTCAACCATGATGTATCGATCAACTTAACTAACACAACGCCAATGACACCAACATACACGGAAACAACAATAAAATCAGAAATATTGAATGCAGTAGCCCGGCAGCTTCATGGCTGACATTTTGTCCGTATTCAAATGTTTATACGTAAATATTGTTCGGTTAATGACGTATTTGTACGTTCTGTGTGCGTAGGCTTCTGCGTTTAATTGTTCTCTCACATAAATAGAAAAGTTAATGAATCTGTCACACGGGAAATTATGTACAAACAAAATAGTAGAGGTTTATAATATTTAGAATCCACGAGTCGTGTTTAAATCCCTATTTAAATTGATTTCTCTTCAGTAAATGAATAATTGTTCATAGCCTTTTGTTCGACGGACTGCCTGAAATTCTCTGATTTACATACCAAGCTCATTAATTTCTCCCTATGTGCCGAGTTATCACACAAAACTTTACACAGCCGGAGGATTAGTAACAATGAGTTTAACAGAAAGGTAGTGTACTCAGACAGCGATGACCTTTCCTTTAACCGTTCTCTCTCTCTCTCTCTCTCTCTCTCTCTCTCTCTCTCTCTCTCTTCCTCTCTTTCTTTTTACCCTTGATAAGGCGTGGTGACATGTCACTAGTAGATGGATTTTTTTTCGCCATGATAAGGGATCTTTGGCCAGCTGCGAAGCTTCGAATAAAGACTTTCCAATAATTATCCTTACCCAATTGACCCATTTAGCAGGAGCCTGCCCATGAGGTCTCTCTCCTCGTACCTTCCCTTCTACCACCATCTTTTCCAAGGCTTCCTTCCTGCTTGAAATATGACCAAAGTATCTTAAGAATGCTCGGCTGATCTTCTGCTTGAGCCTCTTCTTGAATCTGATCTCCTCAAGAACTGAAGCGTTGGTTCGGTGTTCCGTCCATGATATGAGCAGGACTCTGCGGTAGACCCACATTTCTAGTATTTCTGTCTTCTTCCTGTCAGTTGCTGTAACTGTCCATGTACGTACATAGCGATCAGAAATATCAACGTATTTACCAGCTTCAATTTCGTATTCTTGATATTATTCATACACGTATGGAAGGGAAAAGAGGAGTGCCGATTGGTGATATGGGGATAGAATTTATTCGATTTGTTGATGATGTTGCGTTATTGGCAGAGAGTGAAAGAGCTAAACTTGGAATGGTAAAAGATTAAATAAGACCTGAGAGCAATTTGGAAAGAAGAGAATCAGTAAGAAAAAGACTAAATGTATGGAAGAAAAGTAAGGGCAACTGTAAAGTTAGCACAGGAAGGTATATAACAAGTAAGTTTTTTAAATATTTAGGAAGCATAATAACGAGGTAAAAACTCGCATCGCAATTGCCAAGGAGGCATTTAATAAGAAGAGGAGGCTTCTTTGTGAGTGTATGGACAGGGAACTGAGAAAGGAAATAGCAAAGTGCTTTACATGGAGCGTAAAGCCGAGACATGGAAACTGAGGAAAGAGGAAGAAAAAATACGGCAAGCATTTGAGGTGTGGATATGGAGGAGGGTTGAGGAGATAAAATGGGTAGAGAAAGTGAGAAATGAGGAGGTGCTGGCAAGAGTGGTGGAAGAGAGAGAAATATTAAAGGCAATCAGGAGGAGGAAACGCAATTAGTTAGGACATTGGATGAGAAGATGGATGCAATGGAAGGAACGCTGAATGGAAGAAGATTAAGACGAAGAAGGTAGCAGGTGACAGGATTGCACGGAGCGCTGCCATGTGAGAAGACATGCCCTAGGGCGGAACACTAATGATGGTGATGTAGGTCTTGTTCCTCCATATCTTGCTGAGTTTGGCAGGCGCCATCCTTGCCAGAGCTAGGTGTCTCCTTACCTCATCTGAGCAGTCTCATTTCTTCGAGACTAGAGTTTCACCTAGATGAATCTCCCCATCACCTCAAACCCAGCTTCCCTACTCATCTGCGGCAGGTTGTTGTTCGCCCTGTCCATAATTTTGACTTTCATCTTGATCTTGTAGATCTCCAAGGCTCGTTCTTATCATTCGATCCACAATTATCCCAAACTCCCTGGCACTTGTCGTTATGATGAGAGTGTCATCGGCGCACCTCAGGTTGCTGATCGTTTTTCCTCCCACTCTCAAGCCGCCTTTCCATCCAATCAGGACCTTCCTCATGTTATTTTCAGAGTAGATATTGTATAGTATAAGCGACAAAATGCATCCTTGCCTGATTTCTGCTTCAGTCTCGAAACTTCTGGAGAACATTTCGCTGAGCCATACTTTGGCTCTGCTGTTAGTGTAGAGTGCCTTAATGAGGCGTGTCAAATGATCTCTACCTTCACATATAAACATCAAATGATACTGCCATTGATGCTTTCACGGCCCATACTAATAGACATGATATAGGCTTTCGGACTTATGACGTGTCAAGAAAATAAGGTGAAATTCTTTACGTTTCGCAGAGAACTTTGCTCTGCGTGTTCAGAAGAAAATCTCGACTAGTCACGAAAAAACTTAAATAATGAGGTTTGAATTTAGACGTTATAATAGAAGTGGAAATGGTACGTTCATTCGTCACCAGATGGCTCCCCGAACGCGGTCCAGCGCTAGCCAAAAATATTCCTTAGTAACTTGTCTTTCTTAACTGGTCGTAACTTTAAAAACAAATGAGTTTATAATAGATGGTATCGTTATTCTTTTAAACGTAAAGGTACAGAAATATAATAAAACTTTCAAAAGTGTTAAAGAAGACGTTTCGAGATGGGCAAGTATGTATTTACTGAACAAGACCTCATCTGCAAAATGACAATACACCTCGTCAAGCATTTTAGGATTTAAGTGTTACAATTTCACGATGATTTTAAAACAAGTACTGCATACGTATTTGAGATTTGCATGTTTTTCTCAATATTCACTGTAAGTTTTCAGTTCTACTTATAGCTAAGACACTCGGGACCAAGATCAGCAACCTAGGACGCCATGGCACATAGTTTGGGGACACCTGCAACAGCAATTAAATTCTCAGTTCGGAAAACTAAGACGCTAACCAGTAAGTCATAGAGTTGGGCCTGAATATAGTGATGATTAACTGATGATGTTTAGCGCCGGGAGTATCATGTTCGGCTAGCCGATCTTTCTATTTGACTCCCATGCGAGACCTGCGCGTCTGGATGTACGATGATAATGATGAGCTGGAGAGAAATCAGGTGTCGGCACTTAGCCTACTCCTGACGAGTGACACCAAGGGGTCTGCTCAAGGCTTAACGTCGCAATCCGACGGGCGAATCACCATCTACAGCGTCTCATGCCCTCACTCCATATGAAAAATGCGAAGAGATATGGAATTGAATCCAGGCTTTTGGCAGGTAATCTAGTAATTAGAAAAAGTGTACAATAAACTACCACCCCTCTAACCCTAACGGCCAAGATTCTGAAGTGGAAATTTCTTCCCACCAACAGGACTAAAAACCGGCTAGCCACAGCGTGAGACTTGATACCTTAACCAGGCAGGCAATTTGATGACGATGATGATAATGGTTTTGGAAGTAGTCGTTCAACATTCCTTTAATTGCTGACAGTCTCAAGAGAGCCATTATTTTGCTTTGGAGCAATAAAAGCTGAGTAGGTACTTCGCATCTCACATTGAGGTTTCCGAGATCGAATCCAATTACTTACTCGAAATAAATTGCGAAAGACGCGTGTGGGTAGATTCACAGGCACGTTAAAGATTTGCTTTTAGGGCTCAATTCTAGTTTAGTCATTAGACCACTGCAACAAGGACGGGACGCTAATGACAATTATTCATTCATTTATTCATTCATTCATATCATTTTTGCCCTTAAGGACAGTGTTTGAACTCGAATATCTCATGATGACACAATTTTCACTTCTTTACCTTCTTCCTCTTCTCTTCCCAAAATCTGTTCAGCCTTTGGCTGTGCTCATGTTTCCCTTGTTCTGTCCACAATGTTCCTGTCTTCTTCTTGTCATTTACTATAAATTTGTATTCCTAATTTTGTTTCTGAATTCTTTTCTGTCTCCTATCATTTGCTTGTTAATCCCCACCTTTCTTAAGTCTTCCTCTATTTCACGATACCAATTTGTTTTCTTGCTTGAACTGTTAACTGCATCAAAGATTGTCTTTGTCTGTTGTTGTCCGTTCTCTGTATGTGCCCATAGAAAGTTAGTCTGCGTTTCCTGATCATGTCTGTGAGTCTTTCAGTGTGCTGGTACAGCCCTTCGGTAGGTCGTTTCATCCATATGCCATCTCAGTTTATTGGTCCTAATATTTTTCTGAGAATTTTACGTTCTACTTTTTCTGTCTCTATGATCCCTGATGCTGCAACTTTGGTCGTTTCTGACACATGCAATGCTTCTGGTAATACGACTGTTTGGTAGTGTCTACGTTTGGCCTGTCTTGATATGCTTTCCTTATTATAATGTGACCATGCGAGTTTGAATGCTTTCTGGAGTTTTCCGTTCGTTCTGTGTTAGATGCCTTGTTTGACCCTCCTATTTGTATGTATTCCCCTAAATATTTAAATTTTTCGATTATTCTTACGGATCCATATACAGTATGCATGGTGTGCACATTGTCGTTCTGTCATTCCATGTACTGGGTCTTCTCGTAAAATATCTATAGACTTGTTTTGGCAGCTATTTCATGCAAGCGTTCCAGTGCTTCCTTTGCCTCCTGTGTATTATTGCTGCGTTTGGTTATGTCATCTAGAAATGCCAGACATTTTGTGATGGTTTTTGTTTCACATGTTCTTCTCAGATGTATTCCTTTAACTTGTTCCTCCCACTGCTTGATAATTTTATCTAACACCATTTTGAACAAGAATGGTGAGAGCCCGTCTGCTTGTCGGACACCTGTGTGTATCTGGAAAGGTTCCGAAATTTCTCCCATGAACTTTATCTTGGAGGTGGTGTCTGTAAGCGTCTGTTGTATAAGTGCTCTGTTTTTTCTGTCAATGCATTCTTCCAATTATTATTATTATTATTATTATTATTATTATTATTATTATTATTATTATTATTATTATTATTATTATTATTATTATTATTATTATTATTATTATACCGGGTGGTACACCTCTACGCCGCAAATTTGTATTTTCCGCCTTAAAGTTCTCCTCTACAGGAGAAACAGTGAACTTAAAACTGGACCTACTTAAACCTTTCCTCTGAAGATGTCACTGTGTGAATTTCGACGTGTTTTTGTTTACTAGTTATCAAGAAGTTTGGACATTCTCTCACAGATGTCACTGCCTAAAAGTTATGATCATGCACCCTGGTGCGAAGCGAAGGAAATTTCTTGAAGAAATTTTGTACTCATAAGATTTTTTTACTAAATTTCGTTCTTTCATTTGTGGGTTGGCAATATTAATATTTTCTTTCCGCCGGTTTTGAACGTAGCCAATCCAGAATTTCTGTAATTAATTTTTGACCAATCGTGTCTTCTTCGATTTTGAGTGTACTTTCAAGACTGACCAATAAAGTCAGAGGGTGTGGCTTGATTATTCATGAAAGGTCTCGAACATTCCCCGAGGGTTTATATACTGCTGATTTTCTTGTCTCTCGGCCACTTCATCAACATTTAACTAAGAGTATGGACGTGACGCAGGAGGCGGGAAGCGCCTCTTTCATCTGGTAGCAGGTCTTCAATAAGGTAATGGCCATTTAACATCTTTATTTCTTGCTAGCTCAGCAGTTTAACCTGCGGGAAAGGTCCGAAAACTTCACCATGTAACCCATCTCTATAAATATGTAAATTTCTGCCAGCTTATGTAAAAACTTAAGTAAATTTGTGACTGTAACTCGGGGATAGAGAGTGATTTACCCTCTCCAGCTCCCCTTCATTTTGGTTTGAGGTGACTACGTTTTGGTAACTGAATTTATTTTCTTCCATAATGTTCAGATTTCTTTTTTATACGGGTCACCTCCATAGTTTGGGAATAGCCCCTATTTCATTGGCCTAGTGCCTTTTAGGTTTTAAGAAGTTTCATGTAGGAGTGCAAATTCACGCCTCCATTCCTTTTGTATGTCGGGCCATTTACTTAACTTGTTCTTTTTCTGCTAAGGCCCAGTAGGTTGGGTACAAGATACGCCCGTTTCATTTTGTAAGTTGTGCCTTGAGGGCAATTAATGGTAAAGCCTGGTATGGCCTTTGAGAGGCTCGAAAAATTGAGAGCGGTTCAGCTCTTTTATGTATTGTAAACGTGCCTCTTGTAATGAGGAGCAAGGGCTCCGTGTATTAGGGTATTTCTGCTCTTGAAACAAAATTTGGGTTTTGAACTACCACTCAAAAATTGTAAAACTAAGGGCTTGAAGCCGAAAGGTGTTAAAGATTTAAAATCTGATTTTTTTTTTCTATGAATCTTGTTTTTAATTTGCTATGTAATTGTTATCTCACGAAGTTAGGATTTGTTATCTTGTTGCTGTTCAAAGAATATAACCTTCCATTTCTGTTTAAATTCTTTCTTGACAAAGTAGTTAGACCCATTCACCCCAGCACCTTCTTTCACCTCTGCTGATCCACCAACCACGGTAACAATTATTATTATTATTATTATTATTATTATTATTATTATTATTATTATTATTATTATTATTATTATTATTATTATTATTATTATTATTAATTCCTTATACCCAACTAAGGAGCGGGTGTGAACTTATTTAGTACTAGCAGAAGTACCCGTTCTTCGTATGGGTTATCGGAAACTGGCTTTAGTTACTCATACTATCGGTGTGACTGACTTCTTAGATATTTATATCACTGGTGTATTTACTTAAGTACGTACACATTATTTGTCATGTTTGGAATTATAGTGTATCTTCTTCTTTTCTTCATGGGGGCCTCTAAATTTTAGTTCCTTATTAGAGTCGACCTCTAAGATCTTTTGCTACCATGTCTTTCTTTCATTCCCACCTAAATATATATGCTCCCTTCACAAAGCCGCAGGTTTAGCGTAAGTATACTTCCGCTAGATAGTACCACAAATATAAATATTATTGAATGTATTTGTTTGATCCGACATTTCGTAACTATTACAAATGTTCAAGGAAATATGCGATGCATAATAGAAACTACTATAATTATCGAGAATTATAATTCTCAGGGCTGTCACTCATGTCGCACATCATATAATGAATCTGAGTATAAATGCTGAAAATTTTTTTCAAGTCATAGGTGCAGCATCTTGACAATTGTGTACAGTATATAGGTTGTTTTCATGGTTACAATGATCGTAAAAGTGGACCAAAATATCGGCACTAATAACATCAGTGATCCTACTACTCCATGATTTGATAGAAAATAGTTTAAACTATAGGTAACACACTCCGCAAAATGCTGAAACCTAAGCCAGTACGTAAAAACGGAGGCCCGTCGGCAACCGCTAGTCGCTGTACTATCGAGACCTCCGGGGCTATTATTTTTATACTTCACTCCCTTTCCATCCCCACCCAAAGGAGTGCTATGAGCGTCTTACTCAACAGTTTATTTTTTCCAGATAGTAAGTCATATGTGTATTTATTTTGGTTGGCAGCTATGCCCAAAGTACATGCATAATCTAGCTGCTGTAGAATCCTGGAGCTGACGTTGCATGGTTACGGCCGTTCGCTTCTTTATCCGATAGCTAGAGCAGGGGTAGTGTGGTTCCAATATCTCCATAACGGTTGGTTTTAGGGCCTTAAAACATGGTTTTCGGGCCCGAAGGTTTTACCGAGATTTGTTCTTTGCGTCAAGGGGCTTAAAATGAGCTTTGTCTCATCCTTGTACGACAAATTCGATTTCGCCTACATTAGCCTATTATTTCAATATTTTTATATCACCCCCCCCCCGTCGCCCCCCCCCCACGAACTGTTTTGAAAATAAAGTACAGCCCATGTTACTCACTGGCAATGTAGCTTTCTATAGGTGAAGTAATTTTTAAAATCGGTTCAGTATTTTTGAGTTTATCCGTTACAAACAAATATACAAAATTGTCTTCTTTATAAGAGTAGTATAGAAGTATAGATGGCATCCCTACACATACGGTTGCCGTCAGGAAGGGCACCCAGCCGTAAAACAGGGTCAAATCCACATGTGCTACACGGTTCGCACCCGCAACCCCACAGGTGTGGCTAAAACGATAGAAGAAGAGGATACTCATTTTTAAAATTCACCCGCTTTTTTATTCTTTTCATCCCCTTAAGTGGATTTTCTAAAAAGAGTGTGATAATTTATAAAGAAGATTCCAGGTACCAATTTTGAAGTCTGTAACATCTTCATTTTTTGATATATATGTATCCTCATATAAATAATTCTACTCCTTCCTCACTTCTTTTCATACCCCCCCCCCCCCCCGTGGATTTTCTTAAAACGAATATTTGTGTACTTTTATTTTTAAAGGCGATTCCAAATATCAGTTTTCATGTCTGTAACATGTTAGGTTTTTGTGTTATATTGCAGATAATTTCGTTGCTGTAGAATCCTGGAGCTGACGTTGCCATGGTTACGACAGTTCATTACTTTTTCCAATTCCTAGAGCGGGGGTAGTGTGGTGCCAATATCTCCGCAACGGTTGGTTTTAGGGCCTTGAAACATGGTTTTCGGGCCCGTAGGGCTTACCGAGTTTTGTTCTTTGCATCAAGAGGATTAAATTGAGCTTTGTCTCGTCCTTATACGACAAATTCGATATTTTGCCTATATTAGCCTATTATTTTTATATCCCCCTGTGCCCCCCCCCCTAGAATTATTTTGAAAATAAAATACAGCCCATGTTACTCACTCGCAATGTAGCTTTCTATAGGTGAAGTAATTTTTAAAATCGGTACAGTATTTTTTGAGTCTATTCGTTACAAACAAACAAATTTTTCCTCTTTATAATATTACTAGCAAATGTACCCGTGCTTCGCTACGGTATTCTACATTGTATTCGAATATCGAAGTAAATACTGTACATACAGTAAATAAGATTGTTTTAAAATGGCATGTCTCTTAGTGTTATCCGAGAAACAGCAGAGGAGGTTCCCAATACGGTGTTTATAATGTAAAGTGCTTGTTACGGATTTGTGATATAACGGCAGGCTCACTTGCCTACTACCATTCACAATCGATTGTGGAAGTTTTCATTATAATTGCAGGCCCCATCGCCTACTGCGCTGTCACAATCGATTTGGGAGTTTTCGTTACAATGGCAGGCCCCCTTTCCTACTTCCAGACAGATTACAGTTTTCATTAGAATGTTTGGCAACTTCCCTACTACCAGTCGAAATTGAGTTGTGCAGTTATAATTATAATGACAGGCCACTCTTCCTACAGCCAGCCAGCTTACTACCAGTCACACCAAGTTGGTGAGTTTCCATCAAAATAGCAGGCCACTATGCCTAATACCAGTCACATTTTAGATGGATACATTTGTTTATAAGGGCGGGTACCCTTGCCTACAGCCAAACACAATCGGGTAGGGGACTTTTAAACAACAATGCATGCTCCCTTGCCTTCTGCAAGTCAAATCTATAAGTGAATTACTCACTACAATGGTAGGCCTTCCTCACTAATGCCAGTTACGCAGGTGTTGGAGAAGGACCCCATTTCTACTGCCAGTCAAAGTCGGTGTGGGGAGTACTGATTACAATAGCAGACACATCCCTTCTCGATCGCTACAACACGACATCAGTGAATATATATAGATCGACATACGAAAGTATATGCATCCTTAAAATATTGCAGACCTTCATTTACAGATTGACTGCTGCAAAACGGTACGTCATATCGACAAAGGATTGAACCATAAGACGTCAGATTTAGCGGCCTAAATGACTGGTCGTATGATATCTGATCTATTCATCTGTCAGATTGAGTTAGAAACATTGAATAGGGTAAAATTTTTGTAAGATTATCTCACATTGCATTACTTTTCAGATAATTATGTGACAGCTACATACATAGCATTTGGCTCACATATGGCTACTGGGTGGGCCAATTTTCGTCTAGGGTTTGATGATTCTATCTTTCTTATAAGTGATTGAAAGTATGAATTATGAATGTGAAAAGTCCAAATTTACTTAACATCGAGAAATAGACAAAAATCAAACGTAAAAGGGATACAGATACAACAAAAAGTCGTAAGACCAGGGTTGTAGATCACTCCAAATTGAACGGAGATTGTGCCTTCCCTTATGTGATAGGACTTCGCGAAGATCTGCACCATCATTAAAATTGCCTCCATATTTCGATATTCTTCGGGGAAAAAAGTGAAAATTTTAAAGCTCTTGAAAATGTTCTGTCCGTTACAGGCTAAAACGTATAATTTTGCAAAATTTCTGTTTTCTTGTTCGTCTGGCAGATTATGCAGCAATGTGGATTTTGGGCGAGGAGGGTTAAAATTAGGACTTTCAGGAAACTAAACCAAAAAATTATGCAGATGGTTGTTATTATTACCCCTTAAAAGCGCAGCTGTGCGAACATTTCGCCAAAATAGTCAATGTACAGGCACACAGTCGTTAGGATTTTCCTTATATAGATAAATAAGGAATCTGCTCCACGTACAACACCTTTTGGTCTATGTCTGCTGGACATACCCTGCAAAACCGACCATTCGTGATATCTCCCTTATTAATCTTTCTGTCGAGAAAATACACATGAAAAAAGTAAGTTGTAAGAAATACGCTCAACACGCGCCCGTTCTTAAGTTAAGTCCGGTTAATGATATCTCCCTTATAAATACTCTTACCGAAATGATGCACATGAGAAAAAAAGTTTTAAATTTAATTTCCATTAAGGCAGGTAGATTTCTATTAAGTTTGGTTGTGTACATTTTGTGGGAGTGCAAAATCAAGGTTCCGGTTTCGTATAAACCCCTCAGTCATTTCATGGATTTAGAAACAGTATTTGCCCTGAAACCTACCCCAGGACAGGTGGATTCTAAATATGAATTTTGGTGGAAATATATCCAGTAGTTTCCAAGTTATAGACAGACAGACAAACAGAAAAACAGACACCAAAGCTAAAAGTATGCAGATGGTCATTATTACACCTGAAACGGATAACTGTACAGAAATGTCGCCAAAATAGTCAATGTACAGACACACTCTAGAAGTGCAGACCTTTATTTCGAGAGTTACTGCTTTGAAACTCTGCGACATATCTGCAAACGGACCTCACCATCAGACGCCTCTTTCAGTGTTCTACATGGTTGGTCCGATGACATTTTCTCGTATCTCCTATATTTATGGGTTAGATTGAGTTAGAATCATTGGGTGTGAAATTTTGTACAGTTTTGGCATACTACTTTATATTTGTGATACTCATGTGACAGATAGAATCATAAAATTTGGCTATCACATTGAAACTGGTCATGCCAATTTGCGTGCCGAATGTCATGATTCTATCTTTCCTATGAGTGTGCCAAATTAATGTTAACATATACGTGTGAAAGTACAAAATTAACTTGAAATCGAGAAATACAGCTCTATTTAACGTATAAGGAATAGAAATACGATAAAAAGTCATAGGACCAAAGTTGTAGATCTCTCCAAAATGAAACGCGATTGTGCTTTCTCATTTGTGATAACACTTACAGATTAGCCACCAACTATCCCGAAACGAAGGTGTGCACCGTCGTTAAAATTGCATCCATATTTCGATATTTTCCGGGGCCGAAAGTTAAAAATTTGCATATTTTAGAATATTTCCTCAAAGGAAAGAGTGTCAAGCTTTCGGGATTAGCACTCGCATACATACGGTGTAATTAAGGAAGATAATAATTCAGTAAAGAAAGTTGAAATTAATATAAAATGGATTAAAACTGTGGACAGCCGGATGCAGACAAATATGTAAATACCAAGTGAATGTATTGGAAAATCAAATGCCCCTCAATAAATTATGCTGGTGTGAGTTATGGATATAAGAAAGAGGTAACAGAGGAGAAATTTAGGCGCAGGCATTCTTAGGTCAACAGATAAGATGACTAATGGTGTTATTACTTAAGCTATTCGAGGACGGTTATAAACTCCAACGATATTCCGCCAGTATCCCGCAGAATGGCCGATTGACGCCCTCTCTTGCCTTCTACCCAAGGAACAACCATGAATTCAAAGGTATGATGAGGAAAATTGCAATACGTTACTTCCCTGCTGGCAAGCAGTCAGAGACGTTGCCATGGCAACCTGAACGTTCGTTGTCGGTCTGTCGGTCACACACGCAGACCATGATACCCGCAGAAAATAGTAAATTTCTCCGTCATTTGAATAGTAAGGTAAATTATGAACATAACGAAAGTTGTTTATAATGAAGAGACGTTTCACATACGTCCACGGAGTTTACAGGAAATCAATAGTATAAGAGAAAATGGAGGAAAACCGTTCTGGTTTTCCTATAAATCCCCGTCTAATCAAAGATTTTAAAATGAAATGAATATAGAAACCTTCCTCGGGGTGAATATACTCCAAATATGAAGTTTGGTTGAAATCTATCCAGCCGTTTTGCCGTGATGGTGGAACAAACAACCAAACAAACAGACACGAAAAGTAAAAACCACCGATTCAGTCTTGAGTTGACCTAAAACGGATAAATATCTGAAAAATTGGCAAAACAAACGAAATTACAGACAGCGGACCCCTACAACTTTATTTATAACATTAGTATAGACAATGTTTCTTCTTCTCTTCCCAATACCTGTTCATTCATTCGCTGTGTCCCTTTCTGCGTACTTCCGTCCATCCTGCCTATTTTCTTTTGGGTTACTGTGCAAATTCATGTTTGGTCTACCTGGAGAGTTAACCGTGTGGTTAGGGGCAAGCATATGTTAGCTTGCATCCGGGAGATAGTGGGTTCGAGCCCAACAGTCGGCAGTCCTGAAGATGGTTTTCCGTGGTTTCCCATTTTCACACCATGCAAATGCTGGGGCTGTACCCCAATTAAGGCCATGGCCACTTCCTCCCCACTCCTAGGCCTTTCCTATCCCCTCGTTGCCATGTCGCTATGTGTGTCGGTGCGACGTAAAGCAAGTTTAAAAGAAAAAACTACGGATTTCAAGGGACAAAGGCCTTATCGGGAGCGTCTCAAAATTAAGCTGGCCATCGTGAGGTTGGATACCCAACCGAGCAACCAAGCACAACTACTTCCCCAATAATAATAATAATAATAATAATAATAATAATAATAATAATAATAATAATAATAATAATAATAATAATAATAATAATAATCGTATGGCTTTAGCTACAATGTGCAGGCATTTTAATTTGGCACCATCTGGCTGCTTGCTCGTCAATTTCAACGTTCCGTTTTCTCTAGGCCTACTAGAGGGCAGAGTAAACAGAATCTCTCTTGGGCGTCTATGGGTGAGTTTTAATTTTTTTCTGGCGAACAGCGGATGTGTTACCAGAGATCTTTAACATGCCCATATCGTACGATATAGAGTGTCGAATGGACTTATTTCACCGTCCTTCACAAGTCCGACGATCTCTTCCGGGTTTGAACCCGCTATCTTGGGATTCGAAGGCTGACACTCTTATCACTGAACCCCAGGGCTGAAAAATGATTTGGTACTCATAGTCTTGAAGATTTGTAAATTTGCGTAGCATTATGAAATAAAATATCGACAGTACGATTTCAAACCCATGTTGACCAGATCTTTTATTTCGTCAATACCTATCACGTGGTACGTATTGTACGGCATAACTCGCGACCAGAAACCCGACACAGCCCTGTTAGGTTATTTTTTATTCCATGGGTTCGAATTCTTATTTATCCGTACCTTTCTGCGGCTGATGTTCCAAATTTACCCAGGGTATTCCTACCGGTTCTAAGATGCTAGTAGCCTGGAAGGATGCTATGGCTTGTTTCCTTGCGATACAACCGGGGTAAAAATGAAA
This sequence comes from Anabrus simplex, assembly GCF_040414725.1. NCBI lineage: Eukaryota > Metazoa > Arthropoda > Insecta > Orthoptera > Tettigoniidae > Anabrus > Anabrus simplex. Next base: position 260,655,862 of record NC_090270.1, on the reverse strand, counting down.
CTATACAACCCCATATACTGATGTCTAGAGGATTATGGACGTGAGAACCCTGTATTATTCCTTATCTGTATCTGTTGTCTTTGCTTTTCGTGACTTCGGAGTGGGTACTTCACTCGGTCATCTCACTACATACCCCTCCTGGTCATCGTTTGTTTTCTAAGTTTAAAATTTCATATTTTGATGGAATTAAACCCATTTCCGTTATTTTATTCCAACATAAATTTATAATAACACATAATCATCATAGTTCGACAAGTGCGACTTTTAAATGAAAGATCGTCTTCTACCCCTTCATTCAAATCTCTTTCATTAGCTGCTGTCAGTTAAGGTGAATGAGTATTAATGTTGAGCATCGCTTCAAAATCCTTGTGGGTTGAGCTTGTAATTAATACTCTAACCTCTTTTTTGTAAGGTTCATGTTGATCAGATAAGTAAGTTCTACCACGAGTTAAATTCTTAAATGCCGGTGATATTGCGGGTCGATTGTTCGGATGTTCGTTTATTATCTCGCTCGATGAAGTGAACGTCAACTCTTATCCGTTTCTTCATCACTGGAGACAAGTTATTGAATAATTTTCCTGACACCAAATGAGTTAATCTTTTCAATTTTTCACCAGATTATAATTATGTGACACGTTTCTTTTCTTCCCATTTCAATAGTGGAAGCATACTAAACTGGAAGACTTGGAATTAACAAAGTTTTCCAATTTGGATTGATGGTATAGCACTTTGTTCAGCTAGGTAACAGATGCTACGTTCGCAAAAATAGATTCGAAGACGAATCAAAACTGGTATGCAGCTTTAGTTACAACTCCTCAATTATGTGTAATGAAAGGTCTCGTTGATTATAGAAAAACGTTCTCCATTATAAATTAATTAAGAGCAACAATGCACAGTTCATTGTATCATAAAACAGTTTTCGCCAGCAACACAAAGTAAGATGTTTAGGTTGCTTCATGGTTCAGCCTTATGTACTCATGAAAAGTCCGGTTGATAAGTCATTTACCGGTGTAGGTATTTGTATGTTTTAGTGCAGATATGATTAGGAAGAAAGTGTCCGTGGCCAATATGAATTAATGAAAGAATACATTAATTAATTAATATAATATTCTTCTCTCCCAGTCACACAACTGGGGAGGGATATTTAAAGTACTGTAAACATTATTAATATATGCAGTTAGTTTATAATACAAAATACACCGGGCGAGTTGGGCGAGCGGTTAGGGGCGCGCGGCTGTGAGCTTGCATCCGGGAGATAGTGGCTTCGAACCCCACTGTCGGCAGCCCTGAAAATGGTTTTCCGTTGTTTCCCATTTTGACACCAGGAAAATGCTGGGGTTGTACCTTAATTAAGGCCACGGCCGCTTCCTTCCCTCTCCTAGACCTTTCCTATCCCATCGTCACCATAAGACCTTTCTGTGTCGGTGCGACGTCAAACAACTAGCAAATAATAATAATAATAATAATAATAATAATAATAATAATAATAATAATAATAATAATAATACAAAATACTAAAGATCGAGCAAGTGGCCGTGTGATTTGGGTCACGTAGCTGTGAGCTTGCAATCGGGAGATAGTGGGTTCGAACCCCACAGTCGGCAGCCCTGAACATGGTTTCCCGTGTTTTCCCATTATCACACCAGTCAAATGCTGAGGCTATACCTTAATTAAGGCCACGGCCGCTTCCTTCTCATTCTTAGCCTTTTCCTACACCATCGTCGCGATAAAACCTATCTACGTTGGTGCGACGTTAAACAAATTGCATAAATAATAAAATATGCTAAAGATATTTGAACTAAATGTAGCCCATACTTGGACTTATATTTGATAATTAGACGAGGTGTTTTTCTACGCTTTAACTAATCATGGAATTTAGCCTACCTCCTCATGCACACATTTACTACTAGTTACATGTATCACCTCTGTCTTCGCCATTTATAGATTTATTTTCCCACATTCGGCTGTTCACTCTGGCTTCTACCATTCTATGTTATCTTGCGTCCCAGCATTAGTCTAAAGTAGAAGAGGAAATCTCAGAAAGCAAGTGCCACGGTCATAGAAATGCTGGAATATATTATTTATTAAAGTAATCATTACTCTAGGATGAAAGGGTTGAAAGTACCCCATCCTGCAGTACCTTTACTTTCTCTCTCCCTGTTCACAGAACTACAAATTTCACCAAATCATTTCGTTCGGTTTCTCCAATCAGGTAATCCTTCCCAGTATGGTATCTTCCTTTGTTCACCACTATCTGCCAACATTTAAATCGTTTTTCTTAGTCTCGACAGTAAAAATCACCTCATGTTGACGTGAGGAATTATTCATCGAAACACGTTTCCATCTCTGTCATAGCTGAACTTAACGTATCTAAAGATTGTTGGCGAGTGATCTAAGAGGTAAAACTCGGAGGCGCTTTTATCAGAAGATAACTGCTGAATAGCTCTCTTTAAGCAAATAAGCGTCGTTGAGTTCATAATCACGCCGTATAACAGGTCGCGTCGTAGATATTGGACTTTTTAGTTGAGCCACTGCAGTTGATGAATGTAACACCCTCCAACAACCACGGTCTTGTTTTTCAGCATTTCCCAATCCCGCAAAACGTGGATCATCGTCTTGTGTAGACGAGAATCTGTTTAATTTTTTATCTTGTTCAAGTGGTTGCCCACCAGTCAGGACCAAACCACTCTTATCTTTGATGTAATATAGCGCACAAACACCACTAATCATAGCTTATAACAGTGTATGTCTGTCAGGTCATCAGCCCAAAGGCTGGTTGGATCCTCAAGTAGCACCACTGAAGTCAATGCGGTTATGGGGAAACCGCAGAAACCGATGGCGGTGCCAAAATGAGGCGTACTAGGCAAGATGAGTAGTGAGGTAGTTTGTGATTGCTTTCCTCACTGGGTTAGAAAGTGCTATTGCAGCACGTCTGACCCTATGCACCTGCCATAACACTCAGACACGCTAGGCCTAGTCCGAATGCCATTTCTCAGCACCACCCACACCCCAGCAACTTCCATACTGTCACAGCCATGGATGAGACTGGGACTTGAGTGGAGGCTACATTTTGCTGTGGCCTGTGCCAAGAGATGGACGTAGAAATGGCAGTAGATGGACCTGTAATAGTGTAGTATAAAATTTTGTTTCTACCTACTCTTTATCGGGGGTTCAGCGAGCAAACTGGCCACTAGAGTGATGCACTGGATATCTTTTATCTCCCTTTTACCGCTTGTGACACCCAGGCGCCCAGTTTTCCACCTTACTCTTAACGAATACGCGACGAGAAAGGTATCGTGATGTCCCATCTGCTGGGGCAGTTCCCAAAAGGATTAGCGCGTGTTCTCAATCGATTCTCAACAATCTGAACTGTCGACCAGAACGCAGAGAGTTGGTAAGGACAAAATCGTTATGATACTTGCAAATTACTTTCGTACAGTTCTTCAATCGCTCCACGTTTATAGCACACGTTAATAATGATCAGACACGATAGTAGAAGACGATGACAGTTACCCACAACAAAAAATATTACCTACCCCAAGCATATATCTTGTATTGGGGACAGTTACAAACAAACGGAGTTAGTTGGCTGCTCGGATCTGGCAACGTAGCTGTGACTTTGTATTCGAGAGATAAAGAGTATGAACCCCGCCATCGGTAGTCCTGGAGATGGTTTTCCATGGTTTTCGACTGTCATATCTCTCGTATATTAATTAAGGCCACCTCTCTACTTCCCCAATTGTAGCTCTCTCCCACCTTAGAGCTGATGCAGGACTGTTGTAATTGGAGCCCCGTATCTGACCTTACTTGTGTTCAAAAAAAGTGTTCACAATAAGAACACCTCTGTCTTCCGAAACAAGGTACTGTAATATCACTGCATCTTTTGATAACCTTGATGTCTCCGACTCTGACCGAGAGAGTGGGTGCGTAGTTTACATCACGTAGCTTGTATTGAGGAGATAGTGAATTCGAACCCCTCGGTCGACAGCCCTGGAGATGGCTCTCCATGGTTTCCCATTTTCACACCTGTTAAATGTTGGGGAGCTTTACCTTATCGAGGTCATGGACGATTGCTTCCTACTCCTAGCCCTTTCCTACCGCGTCGCCGCCATAAGACCTATCTATGTCGGTTCGAATTAAAGGAAATTGTAAGGGAAATCTCCAACACTGCCTCGTCCTATTTGCTTCAATTACAACAAGGGAAGAAAATTGTAAATTAGTGTATAATTATAATTTGTTGACGTTATTGAAAACATGACCTCATTTGCGTTCTGGAGTTTGTTCTATAATTTGTCTCCATTTGAGAAGAAACAACTGACTCGACACTCACGTCCTCAGCAGCAACAGCACGAAAGCCTGATTGATCGAACTGTAATGACATCATGCCTTAAGAAATCAATTCGTATAAGAACTTCCTTATCTGATGAGCATTGCCACTGAGCCTATTAAAAGATATGATAACATTAATTATTACAGTAGCTCAATCTACTGACATTTTGAACTAATCCTCATCTTAATCAACTTCAATTCACCTTAAGTGACAACAGCTAATGAAAGAGCTTTTAGCTCACTTAACTCGCAAAAGAACGAACGAAATTATCTGGCAATCCAATAATTTTAATACAGGTAATGAGTCACCTTCAAAGACGATCATGTCATGGATACGTACGGATCCACAAACGACCCTGGTATCTTTACACTTCAAATGATCCCTGGCTATCTATTTACAATCTCTCTATCTTTAGTGGTTGTGTTTTATGGCGTCTATTTCCTTTAAAGTTTCATAGATTATTGATTAGGAATAGAATAATAATGCTATTGGCTTTACGTCCCACCTATTACTTTTACGGTTTTCGGAGACGCCGAGGTGCCGGAATTTAGTCTCTCAGAAGTTCTTTTACGCGCCATTGAATCTACCGACAAGAGGCTGACGTATTTCAGCACCTTCAAATACCACCAGACTGAGCCAGGATCGAATCTGCCAAATTGGGATCAGAAGGCGAGCGCCTCAACCAACTGAGCCATCCAGCCCGGGATTAGAAACAGAAATAAAACCCAGTTACGTGATAACACTACATTATTTTAAACTCCTGTAATTGTTAATTTACAAGTAAAATTACGCAAAAGTTTTCTATTTTTATATATTTTGTCGTAAGATGCTAAACTGGAAACTTTTAAATGATACCAAATTTCCCGTACAATACAGAATACTTAATTTTCTAATTCAAAAATATTAAACCCGAAATAATCCCGTGGACAGATTACGCCGCTGAGAGTAAATTGTGTCCTCGTCTGGAGTTGGTCGAGCTCCTTTCAAGCACACCCGCCAAGTGGAGGTGAGCTACGTGTACCATTTTAATCATATACCAGTACTCCTGCCAATCTTACATTTCTGGCAGTACTGGGAATCAAACACGGGCCACCAAGAACGGCAGCTAATAGTGTTAACCGTTTCTTGCGGAGATGGACATTACGCTAACAATGAAGTAGCCTACTCCCCAATTCCGGGAAATCATGTAAAATGTTAACTCCTACAAAACGTAGATCAGTTAATTTCGGTCACATCTTCCAAAATGCCAAATACAACCTGATGCAAACGACCATACGATCATAGAAGGGAAACTTCAGCGTGGATGGAGAGGATTATCCTGGGAGCAGAAAGTGTGACAGTCATTCGAGATCCACGATATGGCAACTCTGAAACGGGAAGTGCAATACGGGGAGAATTACTCCATTTGATCCCCAACCTTGAGTGAAAAGAAGAAACATGAACTCTATTGATCACTGATATTTCGGTGTAAGGTCTCTACGTATAAAATGATCACTTCGTTAGCATTTTACGAAGTTTCGCCCCGCTTAAAAAATAAATTCACTTATCTTTTACCTATTCCTCAGGTCTGATATTAGGTGAAAAATACTCTGGAACTGAAGTCTTAATTTGAAAAATATTTATGTTGCTTCTATACTTTAAAAGTTTAAAGTCAGATATAACATCAGTGGAACTGGAAATTCGAGATCGCGCACATGCCCACGTATAGACTTCTATTATTAGGCGTGATCAAAAAGTTTCAGTTTGAGGACGTTGGTACAGCGGACATGCAACGCAGCGCGACTCCAATGCGGGTATAAAAGCGCGGACATGTAGACAAAGGGATTAGTGTGGCAGTCGTGTCGTGCTGAGGTGCGTGCGTTAAATGCGGCCACGTGAACTATGGCCACGTTATCACAAAAATGCGTCCAAACAGGACCAATGCGTTGTTATTCTGTTCTTGGCTGCCCAAGGACAAATACCGGCTGACATCCGTCGGAGAATGAAGATTGTGTACGGGGCAGAATGTCTGTCGAAAACCAAGTTGCGGGTCGCGTTTCGACACAAGGTGCCGGTCGGCCAGTCTCATTCCATTATGGACAACATTGCCCTATAGTTCTGATCTCTCCCATGTGATCATCACGCCTTCGGTCTCTTCAAAAAGGGTCGACGCTTCCTGTCGGATGACGATGTGCAGCAGTCGGTTACGGACCTCTTCACGGTGTTTTACCACATAGAGATCTTCAAGCTGGTGCGTCGCTGGGATGAGTGCCTCAATGCTCACGGCCATTTTGTCTGATAGGCATCCCGATTCAGGACTGCACGGCCGTCGAAGGGAAACTTTTTGATCGCCCCTTGTACAAATTATTGTTACTGCGATTTGTATGATTCTTTCAGTTTGTAACCCCTGAGAATATATCCATTCTTCATTGTAATACATTACTGCCTTCCAGGACATCGCATTTCATGAATGGCGTTAAGCATAGAGGAATGACGCTCATGTATATTATCGCCGACAACGAAACTTTGGATGCGTTTTGAGACCACAATTACTCAGGACTAATTAAAATCAAGGACAGAATAAGAAGGACAAGATGTGTTACAAATTATGAAGGTCCAAATCAGTGATAAAGCGTTACCGAGTGAGTTGGCCGTGCGGTATGGGGCGCGCAGCTGTGTGCTTGCATTCGGAAGATATTAAGTTCGAATCCTACTGTCTGCAGCCCTGAAGATTGTTTTTCGTGTTTTCCTATTTTCACACCATGCAAATGCTGCGGCTGTATCTTTATTAAGGCCACGGTCCTTTACTTTCCACTTGTAGCCCTTTCTCATCCCATAGTCACCACAAGACCTGTCCGCGTCGGTGCGACGTAAAGCAAACAGGAAAAAATGATAAAACAATCATTTTATCAGGTTAAGAGTACTCCTGAAACGAACTTCGTATATTGGTCACATAGATAATACTGAACAGAAAAGAGTTCTTCGAAGTGCCCATTCATTTTCTGACATTCGTTTTCTCTGTTTAAACACCCTGAAATGGTTAACATCTGCGAGTCTTGAAGTCAAATCTTGGGATCAGGATATAAGTGCCTATTCAAAAGCATGAAACATTCACACATAGATTAGTATGTCTAGTAACTAACTACCACCATAATCGGTAGAAAAAATACACTATCAAGGATGTAGCGCGACTGAAAGTTGTGGAAGTAGCACCAGGCGCTTCTGAAATCGTATTTGCACTACAGATAGGTAATAAAAATTTGTCAGACAAGTCAAAAATATTAATAAAACTACTATCACTTGCAAGTAAAGAATATGGGAGCCTAGATGAGGCGATAAAGGCTTGCCAAATTCACCCAGAAGGACAGATTTCGAATCCACGCCAGGAAATTAAGAAATTTGTACGGCTGGACAGATGCACTAGCCGGGGTTCCCTTAGCCAAGACCAACTCCAATACTCAGACCACAATGCAAGAAAAACATGGCTGCCGTACCGGGCCAAAGCTAACATGGCGACGAATAACCTATAATAATAATAGTCGTAAGAAATTTGTAGTGCGAAAATGTTTATCCATGGTTGTCAAACACAGAATATTTGAAACATAAAATACCAGTGGTAATTTAAATTGCGTTTTATCTGTGACAGTATGTCACATAGAGCGGACTTTGAAAGCTTTACAACAAACAGTAAGTTATAAGTACGACTTCATTTAAATGTAAGCACACATTCAACAAAATTACAGACTAGGCTCAGTAACATAATACCAACAAAAAAATCAGTTTTCCTTCTCTTAACACTAGTACAACACACATATTAGGTCATTATTCACCCTTCACCAACATATTGCAGTCGAACAAAACTAGTAGTACACACTCCCAACAAACGAATTACAGACTATGAAACATAAAACCAAGCACAGAAAAAATCAGTTTTCTTCCTAACTTATTAACACTAACACGACATATTCATTAGTTCGTTATTCACCCTTCACCAAAATATTGCAGTCAAACAAAACTAGTAGTGCACACATCAAGCATACAATTTAGGCCTACAGACTAAGCAACATAACCCTAAGCAAAGAAAAAAATAAGTTTTCCTCCTAACTTATTAACACTAACACAACATACCCATTCGCTCGTTATTCACCCTCCACCAAAATTTTGCAGTCGAACAAAACTAGTCGTGCACACATCCAATATACAAATTAGGCCTACAGACTAAGCAACATAACACCAAACAAAGAAAAAATCAGTTTTCCTCCTAACCTTCTAACTTAATAACACTAACACAACATACCCATTAGCCTATTATACACCCTTCACCAAAATATTGCTGTCGAACAAAACTAGCACTGTGCATATCCAACAAACAATTTTAAAGAAAGTTTTTACACCAAAAATTAAACATTAGTTAATGACTCGAAGTTAATTAATGTATTACCTTAAAGTTACTTGCTGCTGAGTTTCAATTCTTTCCTATAGTGCTGTTTCTGCCTGAGAGTTGTTTCATCAGTCTTTTTCTTGGCACCCTGTTTTTCAAGTTTCTTGGAAATTCCTTGAGGGGTTTTCTTTTCATTTAAGACCTTTGTGTAATTGTTAATAAAATATTGGCCAGAATTTTCACACACTTCTTCATAATTCTGGTCAAAGAAACACTAGAGTTGCATACATCACTCGCATTATCAACACTACTTTCAAAGGCCTCAACACCTAAAGCAACTATTGCAATCCTTTGGTTTTCTAATTTTGAAAATTCTGCTTCATAAGCACTACTTATGAGGACCTAAAAGAGCATGAATATTATACAACACATAGAAATCATGATCGGTGGTGGGCACTTCAAGCCACCTCTGTTTAAGCGCCTAAAATATGAGAACATTTGGTCAACATCACAGTGTATCACCATTTCTTCTTCGGACTGTAGCATCTCAACACAAAGAGCACAGTTGTTATACTTCTTAAGCTTCTTAATAACCCATGTTAATCTAAAATATGTACATTACATTGCAATACATTCTAAAACGACACTAATAATATTAACAATAACACACGAACACAAAGACAAACAAACACATAACCTACATGTGACCACGTGTAAACAGGAGATAACCAATACTTAGTATATTAAACTTCCATTTTAAAAAAAAACGGACGAATCCTATACTTCCTTGTCACTATTGAAGGCTATTAAACGCAGCCACAAAAGCAGACCCGAAATACTTTAGTCGCAACGAATACTTTAAACTGGCATTCAAAATCACACTGAATTCATCTGTAGCCCGCGCTCACCGCCATCTTGCCAATAATCGAAACCTGCCTTGAGGTCTGAATATTGGAGTTGGTCTTGCCTTAGCCAACACAAGAAACAGAGCTTTGATCGTGCGAGAACGGTGAGAGACTGCGCATAGCTAGACATCATCAAACAAGAGTCCGGGTCCATAGTTAAATGGTTAGCGTGCTGGCCTGGGGGTTCCGGGTTCGATTCCCGTATGGGTCGGGGATTTTAAACTTAATTGGTTAATTCAAATGGCTCGGGGGTGGGTATTTGTGGTGTCATTCAGCATTAATTCATCTTAGGTAGGACCCCTTCCTCAACGAAGCGCAAGTCACCTACACGGCGTCAACTCGAAAGATATGCAACAGGCCTCTTCGGAGGTCACACGCTATTATTATTATTATTATTATTATTATTATTATTATTATTATTATTATTATTTTACGGCCGCATTGGACCACTGTAGTCAATTTCTGTCCAGTCTTCTATGATGTTTTACGGTTTTTTTCTTTTCTCGTCTTCCAGTATTCCTTTATTTTATCTGATCTTCGTTGTCGTTCTTCTTCTGAAAATACCCTTTTAGTCGTTCCTCTTTTATCACATTTTGGTAGGAATCTAATTTTACTATTCTTCAATTTATTTATTTTGTTTGATTTATTCTTTAAATCCTCCAGTGTTATGTCTAATTCTTTCATGTCTTCATTTATTTCTTTTATCCAGACAGGTTGTTGTTTATGTTTAGAAAGCTTTTCCAAAATTCTGCGTATTAACCTGTCTTGAGGTGTTCTCAGCAGATGACCAAAGAATGGTATTCTCTTCTTGTTATTCTTCTTATTATTATTATTAGTAGTAGTAGTAGTAGTAGTAGTAGTAGTAGTAAATAAGAACCTCCATCGCCTAGGCCCTCAGAAGAATCGGATTCACCGTCCATGAAGAAGTCCATGATTTTGCAGAAGTAGTATAATGGGAGAGTTCGGCGGCCACCGCCACCTCCGGCTCCCAGTGGCCACCTCCACCTCAGCCAGTGGCCTCTTCCAGTACTGCCAACTTAACCTAACTAGCGCGACAGTACTGCCAACTTAACCTAACTAGCGCGAAATTTGAATTTGTAAACAAAGCCACGTGCTTTTTGACAGCTGTCATCGACAACAACGCATCGCTAACCTCAGTACTGCCATCTTGACGGGCCTAAACCTCAGTAGTGCCAACTTAACCTAACTAGCATTAGGTAAACAAAGCCACGTGCTTTTTGACAGCCACGTGCTTTTTGACAGATTTGTAAACAAAGCCACGTGCTTTTTGACAGACAACAACGCATCGCTAACCTCAGTACTGCCATCTTGACGGGCCTAAACCTCAGTAGTGCCAACTTAACCTAACTAGCATGAGGTAAACAAAGCCACGTGTTTTTTGACAGCCACGTGCTTTTTGACAGATTTGTAAACAAAGCCACGTGCTTTTTGACAGACAACAACGCATCGCTAACCTCAGTACTGCCATCTTGACGGACCTAAACCTTAGTGATACCAACTTAACCTAACTAGCGCGAGGTAAACAAAGCCACGTGCTTTTTGACAGCCACGTGCTTTTTTGACAGCTGTCATCCGCCATCTTTAAACCACAAAGCACTGTGCTGCCCTCTATATCGCAGTAGCTGCAAAATTTGTCACCTGTCATCGGCAGTGCTGCCATCTTGACGGGTCTAAACCTTAGTGCTACCAACTTAACCTCACTAGCGTGAGATAAACAAAGCTACGTGCAGCTGTCATTCACCATCTTTGAGCATCGTGCTGCCCTCTTTAGCTACTTACCTTTGAAATGTGGTACGTTATCCGCCATCTTGCATCCGAAACCTCAGTGCTGCGCTCTATGTAGTGGCGGCAAATTCCATGTGCTCTTGTTTGGAAACAAAGCCACGTGCAGCTGTCATCCACCATCTTTGAGCATCGTGCTGCCCTCTTTAGCTACTTACCTTTGAAATGTGGTACGTTATCCGCCATCTTGCATCCGAAACCTCAGTGCTGCGCTCTATGTAGTGGCGGCAAATTCCATGTGCTCTTGTTTGGAAACAAAGCCACGTGCAGCTGTCATCCACCATCTTTAATCACCGTGCTGCCCTCTTTAGCTACTTACCTTTGACAGTTGTCATCCGCCATCTTGCATCGCCAACCTCAGTGCCGCACTCTATGTAGTGGCGGAAAATTCCACGTGCTCTTGTTTGGAAACAAATTCACGTGCTTTTTTGACAGCTGTCATCCGCCATCTTTGAGCACCGTGCTGCTATCATGCGGGCAATTTCGTTAGCTGTCATCCGCCATCTTTAATCCAGAGAGAACAGTGCTGCACTCTATGTGGTGGCGGTAAATTCCATGTGCTTTACAAACCTATGTGCTTTTCTGACAGCTGTCATCCACCATCTTTAATCACCGTGCTGCCATCTATGTGGTGGCGGTAAATTCCACATGCTTTACAAACCTATATGCTTTTCTGACAGCTGTCATCCGCCATCATTAATCCAGAGAGAACAGTGCTGCCCTCTATGTGGTGGCGGCAAATTCCACGTGCTCTTGTTTGGAAACAAAGCCATGTGCAGCTGTCATCCGCCATCTTTGAGCACCGTGCTGCGAGCAATTTCGTCAGTTGTCATCCGCCATCTTTAATCTACAGAACACCGTGCTGCCCTCTTTATGGCTACTACCTTAAGCACGTAGTAGCGGGCAATTTGAAAAGTTATGTTAGCTATCATCCGCCATCTTTAATCACCGTGCTGCCATCTTTAGCTAGATACCTTTGAAATGTGGCGGCGGATAATTTGATAAATGCTTTTTGACAGCAGCTATCTTTGAGCACCGTGCCACCCTCTATGTGGTGGCGGCAAATTCTACATGCTTTACAAACCCACGCGCTTTTTTTTGACAGCCATCTTTAAGCAACAGAGTACAGTGCTGCCCTCTTTGTTGTGGCGGCAAATTCCACGTGCTCTTGTTTGGAAACAAAGCTACATGCTCTTTTTGACGGCTGTCACCCGCCATCTTTAACCAACAGAGCACTATGCTGCGGGCAATTTCGTTAGCTGTCATCCGACATCTTTAATCAACAGAGCACCGTGCTGCCCTCATGCGGGGTAATTTCGTTAGCTGCCATCCGCCATCTTTAAACACCGTGCTGCCCTCTTTATGACTACTACCTTAAGCACGTAGTAGCGGGCAATTTCGTTAGCTGTCATCCGCTATCTTTGAGCACCGTGCTGCTCTCTGTAGTAGCGGGTAATTTGAAAAGTTCTGTTAGCTGTCATCCGCCATCTTTGAGCACCGTGCTGCCATCTATGTGGTGGCGGCAAATTCCACATGCTTTACAAACTCACGCGCAGCTGTCATCCACCATCTTACATCGCAAACCTCAGTGCTACACTCTATGTGGTAGCGGATAATTTTAAAAAGAAAAATTCTACAGCAGCCATCTCTCGACGCTAATTGCACAAGATGGTAGCTATACATGACTCCTTAAAAGTGCTCATGCAAGATGATCGCTATGCATAGACGCCCTCGGGATGCTTGCGCAAGATGGCGGTTATACAAGGCTCCTTATGAGGGATGCTTGCGCGAGATGGTGGTTGCTCTTATGAGGCGGCTCAAGGATCCATGGCTAGAGACGCCCTAAGGATGCTTGCGCAAGATGGCGGATGCAAGATGGCGGCTATACATAGCTCCTTATGAGACAGCCAGTACAACATGTGATCAGAACATTGATTGATGTGTTCAGAACACAAAATAAGTAGAATCGAACACTGTACTCGATACAACATGTGATTAAAACATTGTGTGGTGTGTTCAGAACACTAATCGAACGCTGTATTAGGGGATACCTTTGTTTAGATTGAAACATAACAAGACTAGAATTGAACACTGCACATTGATTGATTGATGTGTTCAGAACACAAAATAAGTAGAATCGAACACTGTACTCGATGTCGTTAACTTCAACATGTGATTAAAACATTGGCTGGTGTGTTCAGAACACTAATCGAACGCTGTATTAGGGGATACCTTTGTTTAGATTGAAACATAACAAGACTAGAATTGAACACTGCACTCGATGTCGGAAGATCAGATTGAAAACATAACAAGACTAGAATTGAACACTGTACATTGATTGATGTGTTCAGAACACAAAATAAGTAGAATCGAACACTGTACTCGATGTCGTTAACTTCAACATGTGATTAAAACATTGTCTGGTGTGTTCAGAACACTACATAAGTAGAATCGAACGCTGTACTCGATGTCGTTACATGTGACCCGATACAACATGTTAGGGGATACCTTTATCCTAAGAACCGAACACTGTACAACATGTTAGGGGATACCTTTGTTTAGATTGAAACTAATAAGACTAGAATCGAACACTGCACTCGATGTCGTTACATGTGATCCGATACAACATGTTAGGGGATACCTTTGTTTAGATTGAAACATAGCAAGCCTAGAATCGAACATTGTTTGATGTGTTCAGTACAACTTCAATGATTAACATACACACTGTGCACATATCGCATAGCTAAAAACACACTGTGCACATATCGCATACCTAACACTTCAAATGATTTGCTTAGTACGAAAATAAAAATAAAAAATCTATACCGCGTAGCTAACTCGTTCATCACACTGCTAAGACGCTTAGTAATTGTGAATACACTCATACGAAAATCAAGAAAGCACACTGCGTAGCCAACTCGCTCGGCACGAAAAAGTCTATACCGCGTAGCTAACTCGTTCATCACACTGCTAAGACGCTTAGTAATTGTGAATACACTCATACGAAAATCAAGAAAGCACACTGCGTAGCCAACTCGCTCGGCTCACTCGCTTAGTAATTGCAACACACACGGATAAGAATGTTCCGAGATACTTACATGTTTTTTAAGGGGGGTGGAAGATCATAAATTATATGTACACACATGTTGTCTCCTCCAAGTTGTAAGATGAAATAGACGCAGTACTGCGAGTTTCTACTCTAGCTGGCGAACGGAAGTAGCATGATATCTCAGCAAAAAATAAAAATACGCGTGAGCTTGCAAGTCAGACACAATGATGGATACCGCGATTCAAATCCTGGTAACTTATGCCGTCGGGAAGGGCATCCGGTGAGCATCTAGCTGTAAATCCCCGATTCTCGACAGATTCTTAATCCGAGTTCTTTGACGTCAGGAAGGGCAGCCGGTTAACAACAATTATCAAACACGCATCGCGAAGGTAGGAGTGTGCAGCGATAAGACTAGAATCGAACACTGCACTCGATGTCGTTACATGTGATCCGATACAACATGTTAGGGGATACCTTTGTTTAGATTGAAACATAGCAAGCCTAGAATCGAACATTGTTTGATGTGTTCAGTACAACTTCAATGATTAACATACACACTGTGCACATATCGCATAGCTAAAAACACACTGTGCACATATCGCATACCTAACACTTCAAATGATTTGCTTAGTACGAAAATAAAAATAAAAAATCTATACCGCGTAGCTAACTCGTTCATCACACTGCTAAGACGCTTAGTAATTGTGAATACACTCATACGAAAATCAAGAAAGCACACTGCGTAGCCAACTCGCTCGGCACGAAAAAAATCTATACCGCGTAACTAACTCGTTCATCACACTGCTAAGACGCTTAGTAATTGTGAATACACTCATACGAAAATCAAGAAAGCACACTGCGTAGCCAACTCGCTCGGCTCACTCGCTTAGTAATTGCAACACACACGGATAAGAATGTTCCGAGATACTTACATGTTTTTTAAGGGGGGTGAAAGATCATAAATTATATGTACACACATGTTGTCTCCTCCAAGTTGTAAGATGAAATAGACGCAGTACTGCGAGTTTCTACTCTAGCTGGCGAACGGAAGTAGCATGATATCTCAGCAAAAAATAAAAATACGCGTGAGCTTGCAAGTCAGACACAATGATGGATACCGCGATTCAAATCCTGGTAACTTATGCCGTCGGAAAGGGCATCCGGTGAGCATCTAGCTGTAAATCCCCGATTCTCGACAGATTCTTAATCCGAGTTCTTTGACGTCAGGAAGGGCAGCCGGTTAACAACAATTATCAAACACGCATCGCGAAGGTAGGAGTGTGCAGCGATATGCATGTTTAGACTTGCAGATTACGAAAGAAACATAACAAGACTTGAGTCTTAAAACAAATTCTTGCGATTTAAAATCTTAGTCGGGAAGGGCATCCGGCAGTAAAACAATAGTTCGTGATTTAAAATCTAAGAAGAGCATCTAGCTGAAAAACCCCCCGATTCTCGACAGATTCTTAATCCGAGTTCTTTGACGTCAGGAAGGGCAGCCGGTTAACAACAATTATCGAACACGCATCGCGAAGGCAGGAGTGTGCAGCGATATGCATGTTTAGACTTGCAGATTACGAAAGAAACATAACAAGACTTGAGTCTTAAAACAAAATTCTTGCGATTTAAAATCTTAGTCGGGAAGGGCATCCGGCAGTAAAACAATAGTTCGTGATTTAAAATCTAAGAAGAGCATCTAGCTGAAAAACCCCCCGATTCTCGACAGATTCTTAATCCGAGTTCTTTGACGTCAGGAAGGGCAGCCGGTTAACAACAATTTTCGAACACGCATCGCGAAGGCAGGAGTGTGCAGCGATATGCATGTTTAGACTTGCAGATTACGAAAGAAACATAACAAGACTTGAGTCTTAAAACAAAATTCTTGCGATTTAAAATCTTAGTCGGGAAGGGCATCCGGCAGTAAAACAATAGTTCGTGATTTAAAATCTAAGAAGAGCATCTAGCTGAAAAACCCCCCGATTCTCGACAGATACTTAATCCGAGTTCTTTGACGTCAGGAAGGGCAGCCGGTTAACAACAATTATCGAACACGCATCGCGAAGGCAGGAGTGTGCAGCGATATGCATGTTTAGACTTGCAGATTACGAAAGAAACATAACAAGACTTGAGTCTTAAAACAAAATTCTTGTGATTTAAAATCTTAGTCGGGAAGGGCATCCGGCAGTAAAACAATAGTTCGTGATTTAAAATCTAAGAAGATCATCTAGCTGAAAAACCCCCCGATTCTCGACAGATTCTTAATCCGAGTTCTTTGACGTCAAGAAGGGCAGCCGGTTAACAACAATAGCGTATGATGTAAGAGCTTAGATACTAATAGTTTTGCGTCAGGAAGGACAACTAGTCTTAAAACAAAACAGATTCTTAATCCGAGTTGTCAGGAAGGGCAACCGGTTAAAAAACTATAGTGTATGAGGTTAGATACTGCTAGTTTTACGTTAGGAAGGACAACTCAACAAATTCATGCGATTTAAACACATTTTATTCCTAAGAGAATCGAACCCGAGACTACCGTGTGAGAGGCATGCATACTGTAGGCTATAAGTTTGTTCTACAGTCCTTGAAGTATCGGCACAGTCATTCTGAGCGAGCAGCGGAATGCGTGTGTTAGCTGAAATTGTACACGTATCTTCCGGCTCAACCTTGAGCGAGGACACTGATAAGCGACTTGTAACTCGCGAACGTCTTCTTAGCTGAGTGTAAGCTCTTAAAACACAGTACCAATTAAGGTTGTAAAATATTCTGAAATTGTCCTCCTCTGTGGTGTGATTAGCTGCTACCCCCGGAGGTCCGAGTTCGATTCCCGGCTCTGCCACGGAATGTGTAGCATTTAGCCTATGTAAGTTCCTAACGTAAAATATCATGATTGTACGGAGAGGTTAAAACACACACAGTGCCTACTCCTATCGAAAGAACCTGCACGGTACAGGCATGTAGGCTTCTCCTGGTGAAGGAGCCTGCACATAGTTTAACGCCTCCTATCAACAGCCCTTACTTAATGCTAGCTTTTTTTTGCACACCCCGCCTCACACCATAGTTTTATACGACCGGCTACCCTTCCTGACTAGGATTTTAAATCGCAAGAATTTGTTGAGTTGCCCTTCCTGACGCAAAACTGGTAGTATCTAACCTCTTACACGGAATGTGTAGCATTTAGCCTATGTAAGTTCCTAACGTAAAATATCATGATTGTACGGAGAGGTTAAAACACACACAGTGCCTACTCCTATCGAAAGAACCTACACGGTACCGGCATGTAGGCTTCTCCTGGTGAAGGAGCTTGCACATGGTTTAACGCCTCCTATCAACAGCCCTTACTTAATGCTGGCTTTTTTGCACACCCCGCCTCACACCATAGTTTTATACGACCGGCTGCCCTTCCTGACTATGATTTTAAATCGCAGTATACGCGATAAATTTGTTGTAGCGGGTTTTATAACTAGATATCCCGGTACCGATACATAGCCTACTCCACTGAAGAAGCCTGCACAAGGCTTATTGCCTCCATCCGACAAATGAATCAGCATCAACACTCTTGTACTCAAAAAATAATTTTCGACCGAGTTCGATTCCCGGCTCTGCCACGGAATGTGTAGCATTTAGCCTATGTAAGTTCCTAACGTAAACTATCATGATTGTACGGAGAGGTTAAAACACACACAGTGCCTACTCCTATCGAAAGAACCTGCACGGTACCGGCATGTAGGCTTCTCCTGGTGAAGGAGCTTGCACATGGTTTAACGCCTCCTATCGACAGCCCTTACTTAATGCTGGCTTTTTTGCACACCCCGCCTCACACCATAGTTTTATACGACCGGCTGCCCTTCCTGACTAGGATTTTAAATCGCAGTATACGCGATAAATTTGTTGTAGCGGGTTTTATAACTAGATATCCCGGTACCGATACATAGCCTACTCCACTGAAGAAGCCTGCGCAAGGCTTATTGCCTCCATCCGACAAATGAATCAGCATCAACACACTCGTACTCAAAAAATAATTTTCGAAGGAGTCTGCACAAGGTTTAACGTCCCCATCAACAGCCCTTACTTATTGCTAGCTTTTTTGCACACCCCGCCTCACACCATAGTTTTACGACCGGCTGCCCTTCCTGACTAGGATTTTAAATCGATATCCCGACATAGCCTACTCCTACCGAAGAAGGCAGCTTAACGCCTCCATCCAACAAATGAATCACACTAAAACACTCTTCAATCATTCTCGCTACTTCGGATGATAGCGGGTTCGAACTGGAAGCTGTAAATGCTAGGCGTGGGACCTGTGCGATCATCATTACATGATCTAGCCGGATGCCCTTCCCGACGGCATAAGTTACCAGGATTTGAATCGCGGTATCCATCATTGTGTCTGACTTGCAAGCTCACGCGTATTTTTATTTTTTGCTGAGATATCATGCTACTTCCGTTCGCCAGCTAGAGTAGAAACTCGCAGTACTGCGTCTATTTCATCTTACAACTTGGAGGAGACAACATGTGTGTACATATAATTTATGATCTTTCACCCCCCTTAAAAAACATGTAAGTATCTCGGAACATTCTTATCCGTGTGTGTTGCAATTACTAAGCGAGTGAGCCGAGCGAGTTGGCTACGCAGTGTGCTTTCTTGATTTTCGTATGAGTGTATTCACAATTACTAAGCGTCTTAGCAGTGTGATGAACGAGTTAGCTACGCGGTATAGATTTTTTCGTGCCGAGCGAGTTGGCTACGCAGTGTGCTTTCTTGATTTTCGTATGAGTGTATTCACAATTACTAAGCGTCTTAGCAGTGTGATGAACGAGTTAGCTACGCGGTATAGATTTTTTATTTTTATTTTCGTACTAAGCAAATCATTTGAAGTGTTAGGTATGCGATATGTGCACAGTGTGTTTTTAGCTATGCGATATGTGCACAGTGTGTATGTTAATCATTGAAGTTGTACTGAACACATCAAACAATGTTCGATTCTAGGCTTGCTATGTTTCAATCTAAACAAAGGTATCCCCTAACATGTTGTATCGGATCACATGTAACGACATCGAGTGCAGTGTTCGATTCTAGTCTTGTTAGTTTCAATCTAAACAAAGGTATCCCCTAACATGTTGTACAGTGTTCGGTTCTTAGGATAAAGGTATCCCCTAACATGTTGTATCGGGTCACATGTAACGACATCGAGTACAGCGTTCGATTCTACTTATGTAGTGTTCTGAACACACCAGACAATGTTTTAATCACATGTTGAAGTTAACGACATCGAGTACAGTGTTCGATTCTACTTATTTTGTGTTCTGAACACATCAATCAATGTACAGTGTTCAATTCTAGTCTTGTTATGTTTTCAAACTGATCTTCCGACATCGAGTGCAGTGTTCAATTCTAGTCTTGTTATGTTTCAATCTAAACAAAGGTATCCCCTAATACAGCGTTCGATTAGTGTTCTGAACACACCACACAATGTTTTAATCACATGTTGTATCGAGTACAGTGTTCGATTCTACTTATTTTGTGTTCTGAACACATCAATCAATGTTCTGATCACATGTTGTACTGGCTGTCTCATAAGGAGCTATGTATAGCCGCCATCTTGCATCCGCCATCTTGCGCAAGCATCCTTAGGGCGTCTCTAGCCATGGATCCTTGAGCCGCCTCATAAGAGCAACCACCATCTCGCGCAAGCATCCCTCATAAGGAGCCTTGTATAACCGCCATCTTGCGCAAGCATCCCAAGGGCGTCTATGTATAGCGATCATCTTGCATGAGCACTTTTAAGGAGTCATGTATAGCTACCATCTTGTGCAATTAGCGTCGAGAGATGGCTGCTGTAGAATTTTTCTTTTTAAAATTATCCGCTACCACATAGAGTGTAGCACTGAGGTTTGCGATGTAAGATGGTGGATGACAGCTGCGCGTGAGTTTGTAAAGCATGTGGAATTTGCCGCCACCACATAGATGGCAGCACGGTGCTCAAAGATGGCGGATGACAGCTAACAGAACTTTTCAAATTACCCGCTACTACAGAGAGCAGCACGGTGCTCAAAGATAGCGGATGACAGCTAACGAAATTGCCCGCTACTACGTGCTTAAGGTAGTAGTCATAAAGAGGGCAGCACGGTGTTTAAAGATGGCGGATGGCAGCTAACGAAATTACCCCGCATGAGGGCAGCACGGTGCTCTGTTGATTAAAGATGTCGGATGACAGCTAACGAAATTGCCCGCAGCATAGTGCTCTGTTGGTTAAAGATGGCGGGTGACAGCCGTCAAAAAGAGCATGTAGCTTTGTTTCCAAACAAGAGCACGTGGAATTTGCCGCCACAACAAAGAGGGCAGCACTGTACTCTGTTGCTTAAAGATGGCTGTCAAAAAAAAAAGCGCGTGGGTTTGTAAAGCATGTAGAATTTGCCGCCACCACATAGAGGGTAGCACGGTGCTCAAAGATAGCTGCTGTCAAAAAGCATTTTTCAAATTATCCGCCGCCACATTTCAAAGGTATCTAGCTAAAGATGGCAGCACGGTGATTAAGGATGGCGGATGATAGCTAACATAACTTTTCAAATTGCCCGCTACTACGTGCTTAAGGTAGTAGCCATAAAGAGGGCAGCACGGTGTTCTGTAGATTAAAGATGGCGGATGACAACTGACGAAATTGCTCGCAGCACGGTGCTCAAAGATGGCGGATGACAGCTGCACATGGCTTTGTTTCCAAACAAGAGCACGTGGAATTTGCCGCCACCACATAGAGGGCAGCACTGTTCTCTCTGGATTAAAGATGGTGGATGACAGCTGTCAGAAAAGCACATAGGTTTGTAAAGCACATGGAATTTACCGCCACCACATAGAGTGCAGCACTGTTCTCTCTGGATTAAAGATGGCGGATGACAGCTAACGAAATTGCCCGCATGATAGCAGCACGGTGCTCAAAGATGGCGGATGACAGCTGTCAAAAAAGCACGTGAATTTGTTTCCAAACAAGAGCACGTGGAATTTTCCGCCACTACATAGAGTGCGGCACTGAGGTTGGCGATGCAAGATGGCGGATGACAACTGTCAAAGGTAAGTAGCTAAAGAGGGCAGCACGGTGATTAAAGATGGTGGATGACAGCTGCACGTGGCTTTGTTTCCAAACAAGAGCACATGGAATTTGCCGCCACTACATAGAGCGCAGCACTGAGGTTTCGGATGCAAGATGGCGGATAACGTACCACATTTCAAAGGTAAGTAGCTAAAGAGGGCAGCACGATGCTCAAAGATGGTGGATGACAGCTGCACGTGGCTTTGTTTCCAAACAAGAGCACATGGAATTTGCCGCCACTACATAGAGCGCAGCACTGAGGTTTCGGATGCAAGATGGCGGATAACGTACCACATTTCAAAGGTAAGTAGCTAAAGAGGGCAGCACGATGCTCAAAGATGGTGGATGACAGCTGCACGTAGCTTTGTTTATCTCACGCTAGTGAGGTTAAGTTGGTAGCACTAAGGTTTAGACCCGTCAAGATGGCAGCACTGCCGATGACAGGTGACGAATTTTGCAGCTACTGCGATATAGAGGGCAGCACAGTGCTTTGTGGTTTAAAGATGGCGGATGACAGCTGTCAAAAAAGCACGTGGCTGTCAAAAAGCACGTGGCTTTGTTTACCTCGCGCTAGTTAGGTTAAGTTGGTATCACTAAGGTTTAGGTCCGTCAAGATGGCAGTACTGAGGTTAGCGATGCGTTGTTGTCTGTCAAAAAGCACGTGGCTTTGTTTACAAATCTGTCAAAAAGCACGTGGCTGTCAAAAAACACGTGGCTTTGTTTACCTCATGCTAGTTAGGTTAAGTTGGCACTACTGAGGTTTAGGCCCGTCAAGATGGCAGTACTGAGGTTAGCGATGCGTTGTTGTCTGTCAAAAAGCACGTGGCTTTGTTTACAAATCTGTCAAAAAGCACGTGGCTGTCAAAAAGCACGTGGCTTTGTTTACCTCATGCTAGTTAGGTTAAGTTGGCACTACTGAGGTTTAGGCCCGTCAAGATGGCAGTACTGAGGTTAGCGATGCGTTGTTGTCGATGACAGCTGTCAAAAAGCACGTGGCTTTGTTTACAAATTCAAATTTCGCGCTAGTTAGGTTAAGTTGGCAGTACTGTCGCGCTAGTTAGGTTAAGTTGGCAGTACTGGAAGAGGCCACTGGCTGAGGTGGAGGTGGCCACTGGGAGCCGGAGGTGGCGGTGGCCGCCGAACTCTCCCATTATACTACTTGGAGAGAATGGAAGCATTCGAAGAATCGACATGATTGCCTACAAACACAAAATATAATTGGTCCAGCCGTCCGCTTCGAATCCTCCGCGAATCGACCTGACGATGTTGATTGTCAGAAGAATGGAGTATATAGGCCCAGAGTTCCATTCTACAAGCAATCATGTAACCAAAAATGGATCAAAGTCATAGGCTTGCTGATCGGTAGGAGGGGCGCAATAACCAGAAAATTCGTTGATTTCTGACCTACCAAAATCTTTGATGAGTGATATTGCACTTTCTGCCTTAAGATCATCAATAATTGTTTTAAGAAACCATGTTCGGTGATTTTCTTTAAAATTAAGAATCCACGAGTGTTGGTGCAGAAACTGGCCTACTGTACGTGTATACGGGACACATTACGGTCTGAATATATATAAAGTAAAACCTGTACTCAGAGGAAACCCAAGGGACCGGACATTCTTTGCGCTGTACACAGGATTCGGGTTCGTAAGGGCGGTTAAAAAATAACATAAAAATCATAAGTGCATACCTCACAGTGAGCAACATAAAGCGGAACCAGTCCCGCAGCCCGGCAGCGCAGCCTGCACATGGAAGGTGGGTGCGTGACAAGGAAGTCCGCAGTAAATGCATTGTCGCGTAAGCTATTTCTAACAAACAAACAAACAAACAAACAAACAAACAAACGAACGAACGAACAAACAATACAAATAATAAAATTATTCACATATATCACGCCAGAAAATTTTGAAACTGCCTCGCTTATTTGTTCAAGCATTTCTGGCACCTGCGTATGAAATTGTTCATTACCCTCTGGAATTCCCTCTGAGAAATGGCATCAATTTCTTGACGAACGTTATTTCGAAGTTCATCTAAAGTGTTAATGCTACGGGCTTTACGTCACACCGACACAGATAGGTCTTATGGCGACGATGGGATAGGAAAGGCCTAGGAGTTGGAAGGAAGCGGCCGTGGCCTTAATTAAGGTACAGCCCCAGCATTTGCCTGGTGTGAAAATGGGAAACCACGGAAAACCATCTTCAGGGCTGCCGATAGTGGGATTCGATCCTACTATCTCCCGGATGCAAGCTCACAGCCGCGCGCCTCTACGCGCACGGCCAACTCGCCCGGTCATCTAAAGTGTGTGGATTTGTTTTGTACACTTACCCTTTCAATGCCCCCCAGAGATAAAAATCGCAGGGGTTTAAATAGAAGGACAGAGGAGGCCGTATGTTGTTAGTGATAACTCTATCTTCAAACACTACATGGATTTCCTGTAAGGAGAAGCGGGCTGTATGTGCCGTCGCAGTCTTGCTGGAAAAACGCGATACTTCTTTCCCTCTCAGTTAACTCCCCAAAAAATCCAGCTGTATAGTTATATGATTTTGTCCGGTAGTAGATACAATGTCCGCCTCTGTCGTCTAGTGGTTAGTGTAATTAGCTGCCACCCCCGGAGGCCCGGGTTCGATTCCCGGCCCTGCCACGAAATTTGAAAACTGGTACGAGGGCTGGCACGGGGTCCACTCAGCCTCGGGAGGTCAGCTGAATTGAGGTGGGTTCGATTCCCACCTCAGCCATCCTGGAAGTGGTTTTCCGTGGTTTCCCGCTTCTCCTCCAGGCAAATGCCGGGATGGTACCTAACTTAAGGGCACGGCCGCTTCCTTCCCTCTCCCTTGTTTATCCCTTCCAATCATCCCATGCTCCACCAAGGCCCCTGTTCAGCATAGCAGGTGAGGCTGTCTGGGCGAGGTATTGGTCATCCTCCCCAGTTGTACCCAATGTCTCACGCTCCAGGACACTGCACTTGAGGCGTTAGAAGCGGGATCCCTCGCTGAGTCCGAGGGAAAAGCCAACCCTCGAAGATGAGCAGATTAAGAAAGAAAGAATGTAGATACTATGATGACTCTATTCACACACTCATGTACACTATTTCATCAGCTCTAACACAATATATTCCTGCTTAGAACCTCCTCACAGTGCACCTAGTACAGTGCATACACTTACTTAATACAACCTGACGGCTGGTAAGGCATGTCGGTAGGACTTCACGTTATATAAACCAGTGGCGGTTTCTGGTATAGCGCAATGGAGCAATGAACCTCCAGTTTATATCAAACTGTACTCAACTACGTAATTTTCATAACTCCCTTGTCAATCTCGAAGCTCTTGCTAAGTCCCTCTATCCGTAATATACTTGTACTGGCTTTCAGTTCATGTGAGCTGCGCAAGGTCTGTGGCTGGATACTTGTCTGGAATGAACCCCCTTGCAAAGGCGATCGCTCCGTCCGTACATAGGCGAAGGGAGTGGCGAGGTGCGGGGGGGACGAAAGCCAGCACTAAGGCAAGACCAGGATATCGCAGAAACGGATCTCTGTTCTTTACGCATGCGCAATAGGCCACTGTCTCAAGACTAGCTAGTCGTGTTGTTGGGGTTGGGGTATGTGCCTGCCATCTGTTGACCTTACGGGAATTTGACTAGGCAACAGAAAATAGTGCACGTAACTAGCGCTAGTGTTGAAAAGCATCGTTACTACCAAGTCACATTAAACTGTCAAATTCCAATTAATATCTTGTCCCCAATATATCATTACTTACTAAACACCTATTAATTTGCCTTCTTTGGAATAATTACCTTTTGGAGAGAAACTTAACTCAAAAATCATTGAGGCAAAGAATAGCGGCAAGGTAATCATCATCATCATCATCATCATCTGTTTACCCTGCAGGGTCGGCTTTTTCCCTCGGACACAGCGAGGGATCCCATCTCTACCGCCTCAAGGGCAGTGTCCTGGAGCTTCAGACGCTTGGTCGGGAATACAACTGGGGAGAATGACCAGTACCTCGCCTAGGCGGCCTCACCTGCTATAGCGAACAGGGGCCTTGTGGAGGGATGGGAAGATTGGAAGGGATAGGCAAGGAAGAGGGAAGGAAGCGGCCGTGGCCTTATGTTAGGTACCATCCCGGCATTCGCCTGGAGGAGAAGTGGGAAACCACGGAAAACCACTTCCAGGATGGCTGAGGTGGGAATCGAACGCACCTCTACTCAGTTGACCTCCCGAGGCAGAGTGGACCCCGTTCCAGCCCTCATACCACTTTTCAAATTTCGTGGCAGAGCCGGGAATCGAACCCGGGCCTCCGGGTGTGGCAGCTAATCACGCTAAGGCAAGGTAATCTGCTATCTATCTTAATCTGTTTACCCTCCAGGGTTGGCTTTTCCCTCTTACTCGGCGAGGGATCCCACCTCTACCGCCGCAAGGGCAGTGTCCTGGAGTTTCAGACTTTGGGTCGGGGATACAACTGGGGAGAATGACCAGTACCTCGCCCAGGCGGCCTCACCTGCTATGCTGAACAGCGGCCTTGTGGAGGGATGGGAAGATTGGAAGGGATAGGCAAGGAAGAGGGAAGGAAGCGGCCGTGGTCTTAAGTTAGGTACCAGCCCTCGTACCACTTTTCAAATTTCGTGGCAGAGCCGGGAATCGAACCCGGACCTCCGGGGGTGGCAGCTAATCACGCTAACCACTACACCACAGAGGCGGACAGGCAAGGTAATACCAATGAAAACTTTTAAATATAGTTGTTACTATTCCCATGATATCGGAAGCAGAAAGGTGTTTTCTTTACCCTGAAGAGAATAAAGAATTTCTAGCGCAGCACAATGACCGAGGATAGACTTATTGCTCTTGCTATGTTGTCAATTGAAAGGAACTTTGTTCAAGACTCTGCGGACTTCAATGAAACAGTTATTTCTTATTTTGCATGTGGTAAAACTCGGCATGTAGGCCTGTATTTTCTGCTCCTCTCGTATTTGATCACATTTCTAGAACTTATGTCATCTTAGTTTAGGAGGTTACGGCCCACGATGGAAGAGAAGCTGGCGGAGATGGGGAGAGGAGAGGTTGGGGGAGAGGCATTTTTTTCTTCTTTTGAACCCCCAGTGATGAAAGTCACGCGCCGCCACTGATATAAACCATCTTCTTCTTCGTCTTCGTTCTCGTCTTCATCGCCATCAATTTGTGTTTCTTTTCTTGCAGTTGATGGGTGACCAACACTTCGATATTTTCTAACGCCGCCTCTCTCAATGGTCATGTAATCTTCTGCACTGACATTAACTTAATTGCAATGTTGGGGATTTTGTCGTAGCTGTCGGTATCTCAGCCATCCTAGATCCACTTGGAATACAAATGTAGGCCTACTGAAAAGGGTTAGGAAGTTGCAAAATTTTCTTCCGTTTCCACATTAGGCAGGTTCCGCTAAATACAGGTAAATTTACATGAACATTAAACGATAATTCACACGAGTGGGAAAATTTTCCGATATGGTCAGTTTTCCGGTTCAATAAGGTGCCGCTTTTTACTGTATTAGAAATTTGGAGATAATGTGTGCTTGAGGAAGAATCAAGGTGAAGCTTGGCACGCAGCAGGTGTCGTGCTCACGTCACGGCGAGGTGTATGGCGTAGATCAGTGCGAGATACGCACGAGCTACAATTAGCCACGATTCCAGACTGTTCGACTGTTTCCTTCTCTCCATTCTTAGAGACCATTTGCGCTGAGACTTTTGCCATGGAAATGAATGTTTCAATTCTTACTGCTACTTCAGTTATTTTAGTTCTTCCCACCAAAACCTTAATTTTTGGGGTAATAAATAATGGTGTGTGGCCTCCGGAGGGGCTTGGTGCAGGTCTTTTGATTTGACGCCCGCAGGCGACCTGTGCGTCGTGATGAGGTTGCAATGATGATGAAGACGGCACATACACCCAGTCCCCGTGCCATGAGAATTAACCATTTATGGTTACAATTTCCGACCCTGACGGGAATCGAACCCGGGACCCCTGTGACCAAAGGACAGCACGCTAACCATTTAGCCATGAAGCCGGAATTTTTTTGGGTTGTACTGTAAATATATTATTGAAGTTAAAATCACGTTACATCCAATGCGTTTTCAGCTCTATAAAATACTGCCAAAATGATGCTAAGGAATTATGATAAGTATAGTACAGTACAGTTGACCTTTATTACCTTAGCCAACGAAAAGAAATAGCATGAACAACATGGCTCAGTTAGGAGGCTATGGACAAGAGTACCGCCTGATGTGAGAATAGGACTACACATACTGTAAAGCAATCTCAAGCTTTGCCAACGTTGGGGTTTGAACCCATCCGGCAAATGCCACTTTACAGGTATATGACCCGCACTACACAACCAAATCACTCGATGATGATGATGATGATGATTATTATTATTATTATTATTATTATTATTTTGATTATTATTATTATTATTATTATTATTATTATTATTATTATTATTATTATTATTATTATTATTATTATTATTATTATTATTATTATTATTATTATTATTATACTATTTGGTACGGCCATCTGTGCGTCACGTTTACACAATCTACCTGCCTTTCTGTCACGCAGACTAATAGCCTACCCTTCCCTCTGCACTCTCGCCAGAGATCCTTAACTCTTTGGCTTCTTTCTCTGTCTTTCGCCGAAATGTCCCGTGGCTTGACCAGTGGCTTTTCGGGTGCGTCCCTTACTCCCGCAACATTTTTTCCTAAATTTTGTTCTGTCCTGTATCTCTTCTTCCTTGACACCTACTTCTACTAAGTCTTCACGCACTTGTGTAAGCCACCAGGCTGGGTTTTTTTTTTTTCCCCACCTTTCTTGTAGAATACTTTGTTGGTCCACCTCTCTTGATTCATCTTTTTAATGTGTCCATAAAAGGTCAGGTAAAGAACTGTCAGGAAATCTGCTACCTGGGCGAAAACTCTAAGTGCAGATCAATGGTGAATAACATGAATTGTAATGCTTGAAACGACACAAGCACCCAACCCGGAGGCCATAGGAATTAACTAACGAAAGTTAAAATACCCGACGGGGCCGTAAATCCAACACCGGACATCTTGAAAAAAAGGCGGCCATGCTAACCATTTTACGCCATGAAAAGTACTTGAATGCCGTTTTAGTCAGGTAGTTAGTTTGTTAGTTAGCCTACGGCTTTTAGTGCTGGACGCCCATGGCTGAGCTACACGTTTCGGTGTGAGATGATGATAATGAGTTAGGAAGAGCGAAAAATTCGGTGTCTCATAACTCTATCCTTGTCAAATAATACCAAAGGGACTTCTCAATGCTTAATCCCTCCATCCGACGGACGAATTATCATCAAGAGTGTCACACGCCCTCACTCTCCATATGAACACTGTGGAGAGATTTTGAAATGAATACAGGCTTTTAACATGCAATCTAGTGATAGTAGAGCTGTGAGTTTTAGGCGCTGCGCCTTAATTCTTTTTAGTTATTAAAATGCCCAAATTAGCTTGTCTTGCAAAGAAAACATAAAACGAACACGCTTAACTATGTTTTAGTTCCAACTTTTTGCGCCTTTTCTTAATGGCGGCATCTTTTTCCACTTGTTTAATACTTTTTGGCTCCTTTGCCGCATTTTATTCCTATAGAAATTAAACAAAAATGTCGAACATTTCGTCTGTAAAGCTTGGTTCTATGTAGTTCCTTAATTCGTCGCTAGAATCGTAGGCTCCCTATAGTACACTAATCGGGTTGTGCAAGTACAACCCTGGTGATTGTTGAACTATTAGCTTGTCGCCTTTCGTCAGCTATTTATCTGCCGGAGTTGTTAGCATTACGTCGGTGACGGTTAAGAATACACTTTGACAGTATGTGGTGTCTGCAATTGTCCTATTAGCAAATAGCTTAATATTACGCTATTTGCTATTACTGTAGCGTAACTGTTCGACCCTAAGCTTCTCACTAGAGAAGACGAAAGTTAATTCCTTGGGACACATGAATATCAAATAAACTATATGTGGCTTGCCCGCAAATTGCCACGCAAATAGAAACAACATTCCATGGTTTCCCATTTCTCTATGTGATGTATAGGCGCCAGCGTTACAGTTTTAAACAAAACTGTAAAGCAAAATTTATATTTAATAGCATAGAGACTTATATTTAAATCACAGGGGTAGGATTTTAAATAATTAACCATTAAGTATCGTTTGAGAAAGAAAATTAACGCAATATAAAATACAAATGAATTTATTATACAAAAAATGAGATGAATCGGAAAAGTTCCTTAAAGCGTGGAGGGATTTAGAATTTACGTTACTGAAATTACTAATTGCTTGCTTTATCTAATTGAAGCTCACCAATTGCAGTTTCCGTTGAAGTCATCTGGTTTCCGAGGTACTCGTTCTCTTCTTCTCGATGTAGAATTGGCTCCATGGACATCCTTCCTTCTCTGATGTGGTACGGGCTATCTGGACTAGCACTCCCTAATTGCCTAGTCTTTAAATTAGACACTGGCCCTATACTTGTAAAAACTGATCAGCGTTGATCGTATGAGCAGAAAATTCAGAGAAATGAATTTTTCCATGTTAAAAGAAATCTCAATCCAACTGAGCTATACTATTGATACGATACAGAATTGTACCAAATTCCGTGGACTTGAACTAAACATAGTTCTTCGTCCAGAGGATTGACTGAATATAACACAAGCCGTAAACTTGTTTCGTCTCACGTAGATCCGATAACATTACCGCAGCTGAGTACTGTGTCGAAGCGACAACACACTGTACAAAAATAACTGTCTCGGAGAGACCACACACTGTCTCAAAATCAATAACGTCGTTCAAAGTAGATGTTCACAGTAGAAGTTCTTATAGTAGTTAGGTTCTCAGCAGAAGTAGCGCTGTGAGTGAGTATCCGAGACTCCGTGAGTCCGTAACTCCGTATTGTATCTCGAGGGTTGCTCCGCACTTGATAATATACCCGGGCTCTCCCCACTCTTGATAATAGCTCAATATCAATTCTCTATATAACGAAGCATCTGATTCGTAGATCGCATTATCATCTCCCTCTTCTTTCTTCTTGACAAGACCAGTAGGCGTGGCGATGATGTAGCCTGCTGGAATGCAAGCCTCGCGCGCCGGTCGCTGTGTACTGCCTTGCTCATGAGTTTAACCCAATGACTCATGTAATTTTCCCCCCCTATAAGAATAACCTTTTCCGTATACACAAGTATGAGATGAAATGACAACAACTATATCTCAACATATTGACCATATTTACAGTACATAATGAATTCCTATCCTACCTAATATAATAATTTAAATAATAAATGATGTTATAACTATAAAATATGATTCCTTGTTTACAAATGATTGACGTAGAATAAATATGTTATTACGAATAATTGCAGATGGCGGATAAACTTGATATCAAATGATATCGCGTAAAATGATAGTATATTAAATTAGACTGGCTGGAGAAGCCTGGACGGTTACAGTAGTATCAGTATCAAGTATCTGAAACAGAAAATGAACGCCGAGAAAATACGTGATAGTGGTAACCAGTTTAGTGCTGATGGTATTCAGAGCGACGGGTCAGTTCTGAGGTGCAATGTTTGTGACATATCAATAACAATTGATACAAAAATAGAAACACCAACGTAATCATGTTATGCAGTATACAGCTAGGCAAAACATGTGAAGAATAAGTAGGCTACGTATATGAAATTTCTTAAATGGGCTCTTGTTATGGATGTGTAGGAAGCACTGGATGGTATTGCAAAGCAGGTACTAGAATAGAAGTTAGCCATAAACCCTGACACAAGGATGGTGCTACAAACAGGCATTTTATATCTACTGCAAACAAAATATGCTCCACTTATGTCGGTTGATTCTGAAAATTCCTTTTGTATGTATGAGTATGTACTTAGTGACCGGAGATGCAACCTCACTGAAAATAACATTGAAATTCATCTGTTTTGGTTATTTTCTGGACGTGTGATTTTAGTAACATTGTGTTCTAGGACTTGTTTTAGGCATATTTTAATACATGATAACATGAGTGAATTTTGTGTCCTTTTATATGATGTAAAATTGGTTTTGGTGATGTTTGTATGAATTAGAAATTTGCACCTTTTTTGCCCCTCTTTTACTGTATTAAAGCACTTTTCTTTGCACCTTTTAAAGCAAAAATTTTGCAGCTATAATTCCTAGCTCTAGTGATTAGAAACTGTATACTACCACTTGTTTCTCCGTGGCTCAGGCGGCAGCGGGCTGGCTTCTCACCTCTACATTCCGTGTTTCAAATTCTGGTCACTCCATGTGAGATTTGTGCTGGACAAAGCGGAGGCGGGACAGGGTTTTCTCCGGGTACTCCAGTTTTCCCTGTCATATTTCATTCAAGCGACATTCCCCACTATCATTTCATTTCATCTGTCAGTCATTAATCATTGTCCCAGTGGAGTGCCACAGGCTTCGGCAGCCGGCACAATTCCTATCCTCCCTGCTAGATGGAGTCTTCATTCATTCCATTCCTGACTCGGTCAAATGACTGGAAACAGGCTGCGGATACCACCACATCTCCTACTTTGTTGCCTAAATATTCTGATGGTGAATATTTTTCACCAACGGATCTTGAAACTGGATCACTGCGGTGTCGGGCTTTACTCCTTAACGACAATGACCACCTGATGGTTCGAAATGTCGAATAATATATGAGTGATGCTGAAGTTCATAAGGTTGTCTTAGATTAGTCGCCCCGTAAAAAGGGCGCAGGTCACATTCTGACCAGCACTGATTTCGTTGTTACCAGGTCCCCCTACCTTACATCAATGCAGTATCTGTCTACTAGTTAAGAGATAGCACCCAAGACCTACACGGTCGGAGGGCTAAAATCCTCAACGGATCCAAATCTACCTGGATTCCGACTGAGACTTGGGGCATGGCCTCGTATTTCATGCTAACAATTTATTCGCGATCAAATCACTTTCTTTTCCAGCAGTGGTCACAACAGCTCCGTGTTACAGTGAGTGTCAAGCACGAAACTCTGTGGGTTAGTTTTTTGTGCGTTCAGTTGTAAAAGGCCAGTGTGGAACACAAAGAGAGGCTGAAAATCATGTAAACTGCACAATTCCACAGCACACAGTTCACAAAACAGGCTGTAGAGTTATATCGATTGCTGACCACCGCCCACATTCCCTTGGCTTTATGAACTGTTACCACTCGAAGAGAATTCTCTATTAGAAGCTTATTATCATGCACCGCTGAGTTTCAAACAACTTGATACATTTGCGTGGAGAAATGGCCTTTTAATACATGAACGAGAGAGGAAATGTATGACCTCGTGTGAGATTTAATCGTCATGTCTCATTTATACGAGTAATATCACACCTGTGTACCTCTGTTCTCTACTATTACGATGCCTGGAACGTGTGTATGGAACTGTTGGTGGTGGTGATGGTGGTATTGGTGATAGCGTGTTACAGGAAGTTCAAGGAGTGTAGGCCTATATCATCTGTGATGATATAGCGAGAACTGTACAGTTTGTCCAGAGATAGCCTGGAGTTCGAGATGTATTTATTTACCTATTAAATTTATTATTATTATTATTATTATTATTATTATTATTATTATTATTATTATTATTATTATTATTATTATTATTATTATTATTATTATTATTATAAAAAAGTCATCTCCGTTTAGGCCATGAAAGCTCTTGGAGGGATGGAAGGTAAAGGCTCCCACTATCCGTAACCTCGGCACTAGATGGGGTAGAGTGGTTAGCTCAACGCCCGGCCGCCTTTGCCCCCAGGAACTAATCTGGTACTCATTTTTTGGTGTAGGATGAGTGAACCTCAGTGTCATGTGCACCTCAGGAAGTGGAAATCCTGTTTCTTAAATTTTACGAGTTCCTGGCCGGGATTCGAACCCGCGTCCTTCTGGGAGAACCGAGCACGTCTTTATCGCCTCGGCCAGGCAGCCCCTAATAATAATAATAATAATAATAATAATAATAATAATAATAATAATAATAATAACACAAGAATATAAGAAATAAGTACACAGATATGCTCAATATATGCAGATAACAAATAATTCAGCACAGAAATACATGGTGAAACAATAAGTTAGGCAAAACTTTCAGCACACATTCCTCACACGTAGAAGAAGAATAAGAAGGAGGAGGAGGAAATATATTATATGGATATGGGGTCAGAAACGCTCCCTTTCGCTATTAGAACTCGTTTTCTACAACTGTACATAGTACATTCAAAACGGGAAACACATAGGAACAGAACATTCCAGCATACCATATGATGAATCAAACCACCGTGACATTCAATCTCGAATACGCGGATGTATCTTAGAGTATTTCATGTGTTTGTATCAATGCTAACGAAGGGTAGTTTGCATACTTATGTAAGAAAGAGTTTCATGAGGTATGCTGGTGCATTCTGTTCCTGTATATTTCCCCTGTCGCAGCAATAGCTGATGATACGGGAAGCATGAGAAAAGTAACAGAAAATATATCGACCTCCGGAAGACCGGTGGCGTGTCAGATGAGACCGTGCCGCCTGCGACCCGTGCCACTAGCGACCGCATAATCTGTAACCGTGCCGGATGCGACCGGCGTTGACAAGCAAATTGTCATTTGATAAGTAGTGTCATCACCCAAGATAAGGTAATCTAAACGAAGTGCAATGCCATTTTATAAGTCCTATAAGCAGCCACTGCCCCTACTTTACATAACACTTCAGGGGGAAACTCGTTTTACAACATGAAACATGGTGATGATGCGTTTACGTCTTTTCCCACCGGGCGAGTTGGCCATGCGGTTAGAGACGCGCTGCCCTGAGCTTGCATCCGGGAGATAGTGGGTTTGAATGCCACTGTCGGCAGCCCTGAAGATGGTTTTCCGTGGTTTCCCATTTTCACACCAGGCAAATGCTGGGGTTGTACTTTAATTAAGACCAGGGCCGCTTCCTCCCCATTCCTAGCCCTTTCCTATCCCATCGTCGCCTTGAGACTTGTCTTTGTCGGTGCGACGTAATGCCACTAGCAAAAAAATGATCCTAATTCTCTGAAATTATTTACGACTTAGGCCTACTTACTTATCGTGTCCCATTAGTACCAGGAGTGTCCGAGGACGTGTTCGGTTTGCCTGATGCAGGTCTTTCTACCTGACTCCCGTGAGCGGCCTGCGCGTCTGGATATGGGATTATGATAATGCAGTAGGGAGAGATGAAACCCGGTTTCGTCACGTAGCCTACTCCTCTCGAATAATACCAAGGGGTCTGTTCAGTGCTTTACGTCGCCATCCGACGGCCGAATCAGCATCAACAGCATCATATCCCATCACTCCATTTGAACACTGCGAAAAGGTTTGGGTTTGAATCCAGCCTTTTGGCATGCAATCTAGTGATTAGAAACTGTCTACCACCAACTTTTCTACCCTGCCGGCCAACATTCTGATGGTGATTTTTTTCATCCAGGCTAAGTGACTCAGACGGTTGAGATGCTGGTCTTCCGACTCCAACTTGGCAGGTTCGATCCTGGCTCAGTCCGGTGGTATTTCAAGGTGCTCAAATACGTCAGCTTTGTGTCGGTGTTTTTACTGGCACGTAAAATAAGTCCTGCGGGACTAAATTCCGGCACCTCGGAGTCTCCTTAAACCATAAAAGTAGTTACTGGGACGTAAAGCCAGCAACATTATTCTATTTTTCTTTCGACCAACGGCACTCGAACCTGCTAACCACGATGTCAGACCTTTATTTTAGAAAAGACCAAGTTAGCTGCTTATAAGCAATCCGCCACTTGGTGACAGCCCTTAATGCAGATCAATTGTAAATGACTGATGGGTCGCATGCGGCACGATGCTTATCCACTCGGTCACTATTGGCACGATAATCGCCTGGTCGCATCCGGCACGGTCGCATCTGGCACGTAACCGGAAGACCATTTATTTGTCTCTAAACTTACATACGGAATTTTTGAACCTTGGGAATTTTTAGAATTTTCACAACGAATTCTGTTCGCAAGGTTTAATTTACATAAAGCTTGCCGTATAATGCTCGGCAATTTTCAGTAGGCATTAGATCTGTAATGTACCTATGAATCATTCCCTGAATCTTAAAACAGTAATGACCTAATTCTGGAATGGGTCCATGGTTAGCAGAGAAGAATGCAAAGAATTTCTATTATACTGCCTTATATGGTTCACGAAATCATTATCATGTACTATCATAACTTTAAGCTCGTCGTTTACTTGAGGTTGTGGAAAATAACCAAACTATTGTGGCAACATGAATTGAAGCGTCAATTTACTATTTCCGGAGGAAATTTCGTGCTTAGCAGTGCATACAGATTTCATTTAATAACCCTACAATTAATAATTCACGTTTTATAAAAAGAGAACCTTTGAGGGATGGATTTATTTCTTTTTCTCCCTTATTATTGTATATCAATATCACATGGCATATCCTAAGTCATTAATGTAACACGTAATTGACTATTTAATAAACGTAGCTGTTCTTGCATACATAAGTGTCAGAAGGTTACTCTCGATGTACGACGGTACCTTTTTACGGAAAAGTGTTATTGAGACTACTTGTCCAAGCAATCCATTTGTGGTGTAGGAGGTGGATAGTGAACATTTTCTCGACTTTTCTAGTCTTGAAAAAATGTGCAGAAAGACCAAAATTGTAAAATCATCTGAGCACTATGGTTACACATCTCTTCAGATGACTCGACTGAGGAGAGGACACAATGCACTCATCAGCCAGAACATTATGAACACCTACCCAATAGGCGGTATGTCCACCTTTGGCACGGATAACTGTCGCAACGCGTCTTGGCATGGAAACTATGTGGCCTTGGTGAGTCGCTGGAGGGAGTTGGCACCATACCTGCACACACAAGTCACCTAATTCCCCGTAAATTCCGGGGAGGGGGGCGATGAGCTCTGACGCCACGTTAAATCATATCACAGACGTGTTCGATCGGACTAAGATCTGGAGATCTGGAGAGGTGTGGGCCCAGCACATCAATTGCAACTCGCCACTATATTCATCGAAGCACTCCATAATACTCCTGGCCTTGTAACATGGCGCATTATGTTGTTTCACTGCCATTGGGTAACATGATCGTCATGAAGGGGTGTACGTGATCTGCAACCAGTGTACAATACTTCTCGGCCGTCATGGTGCCTTTTACGAGCTCCACTGGACCCATGGGTGCGCACGTAAATGTTCCCCAGAGCATAATTCAGTCGCCGCCAGGTTGTCTCCGTCCTGCAGTACAAATATCAAGGAGCTGTTCACTGGAAGACGATAGATTCGCACCCTCCCATCGGCATGATGAAGAAGGTATCGGGATTCATCAGACCATGAAACGCTCTGCCACTGCGCTAACGTCCAGTGACTATGGTCACGTGCTCATTTCATTCGTAGTTGCCGATGCCTTTGTGTTAACATTGGCACATGCATGGTTCGTCGGCTGTGGAAGTTGATCCTTAGGAGTGTTCGGTGCCCTGTGTGCACACACACTTGTACTCTGGCCAGCATTAAAGTCTGATGTTAGTTCCGCCACAGTGCGAATATTCCCCTTATATTACGTTTCATTCTGGAGAGAAGCCTTGAGAAGAATAGGAAAGTATACGTGACCTTCGTCGAAAGCTTTTGATCGAGTAGACTGGGAACAGCTTTTCCTGACCATGAAAAGAGCAGGAATTGAAGGATAGACGCCTCGTACTAAATGTATACAGAATGCAGGACAGTGGTTTATAAATCAATGGGACAAAGAAAAATACCAAAATAAAAAGAGGAATCAGGCAAGGATGTCCACTCTCTCCTTATCTCTTCAATATGTTCATCGAAGAAGCCATCGCACTCATGAAGGAGAAAACAAATGGGATAAAAATTAATGGCAAACAAGTATACTCTATAAGATTTGCTTGATGATATTACCATACTAGCAGAAACAGGCAAAAGTATGCAGAGAATTATCAATATATTAGCAGAAACCTTAGGCAAATGGAACCTCAAAATTAATACAAGGAAGCCAAAAACCATGACGACATGTAAATACAAGAAAACACCTATAAGACACTTCAAAATTTGCCCTGATAAAATTGAACAAGTGAAACAGTTTTGCTACCTAGGAACCCAGATCACGAGTGATAGTCGGAGCATATCAGAAATCACGAAGGGGATAGCAGTGGCAAAGAGAGCATTCCAAGATAAAAATCATCTGCTAGCCAGCAAACATATAGAAATTCAGACTCGGAAGGCCTTTGCAAAAACCTTTGTATTGAACCCATGACCTTTGTGCCCTAAGAACATTATGCATAATGTAACAATTAAACTAAAAGTTGGATTCTTGATAGCATGGATTTGACACGTGACGAGGGGGTGATTACCTTCGGTCCCACGCTCTGGGGTACGTGACGTCAACCACACGTGTCGACGGCGGAAGAATCTTAAGTCATTTTTATGAACTATTTCAAAGCGCGTGTACATGGCGCGACCACGCCAAGTCAAAAAAATATAGTGCCTATCAAAGGAGGTCAATCATCTCACAAATCGAACCCGTAAAAATTTTAAATGTCCGTGAACACGACCGCCAGAAATGTAGCAAGCACGTAGTCACTTTCAAAACTCTTGAAATTGCAGTTTAGGTAAGTCAGAAAATTTATAGAAATTTTCTTGGCGGCAAAGGGAGATATCCGAAGAGAGGGGGTAACTGCTATAAATATGAAGGGACGCCATGACGAACTCTCCTTCTCCGGCATTTGTGATACAAAGCGGACGAAACATTGTTGAGCTGCTCTGCGAAATCAAACCAACGAAAGTAGACTGAGTTCAACTGCAGATTTTAGCCATTGCGGCTAAGTCTTGACTCCATGAGGAGATAGTTTTCTTGAGTGAAATAATTGTACCAGATAGGACGGTCAAAGTACTGAATAAATTCTAATGTGATTAAGTAATTCGTGTGCGTAAATAACTATAGTCCATCGTGTGCACTCAACAAACAAGTGAAGGGTATTTTCTTTTTTTATGCTTTATTCCAGGAAGCCTGAAGAAAATTAATAATGAACTGTGAAGCCATGAATGTAAAAATGGCTAAATAAAATGCCAGGGTCACAGGTGAGCCCTATGACGAATACTGGCGAGGCGACATGAGGTAGGTGACTTTCCATCTTACTACCTCTTATATCTTGTCTCGTGATTTCTTGTATTTGAATGGGGATATACGACGCAGTGGTCACCCCTACTAAGTTTTGTAAATGTGAGAGTACGACTAAAAGAGTCATTTGTTTTATTTCCCACTTGGATAAAAGTTTGAAGTCTTGCGAGTGCCGTAAAATGTTGTAAAAGTTATTGAATAGGGTTTCGTAGTGATATCACGTCCAATGTAGATCGTCATCCGTGTGAGTGTACTGCCGGTATTTTGTGATGTCAAATTAAGATGTTCATTCGACGTAAAATTCTTCTGTCTGCAATTTGACGTTAATAATAATAATCCATGGTCACTCATTTTCAATCGAGTGGAAGCGCGCTGTCGGGTGAGAACCTAGGGTGATGAATTTGGTCACGGAGAGAAACATTTTTATTTAATGCCCATTTTAAACTGTGTCTGACTGACAATAAAAGATCTAGTAGAATGTTTCAGTCATTTCTCGTAAAAATCAAGTTATTAAATACGATATCATTTATGCGAAGT
The DNA here is from genome assembly GCF_040414725.1 of Anabrus simplex. Lineage (NCBI taxonomy): Eukaryota > Metazoa > Arthropoda > Insecta > Orthoptera > Tettigoniidae > Anabrus > Anabrus simplex. Next base: position 260,616,638 of record NC_090270.1, on the reverse strand, counting down.
TATTCATGATTAATGCATTGTGCGATGTTAGACGTCGGGATTTCTAGTAAGGATTTTATTCCAGTTCTTGGTCGATGATAATTGTGGAGCTGGGAAACAGAGGTTAGTTTTTTGATATGAGATTTGTGAATCAGGTTGGACCTGTCATTGAAGCTAGGACACGGAAGCCCGAGGAATGTTTTATATGAGTTGAGATGAGATGTGCGAATCAGGTTAGAGTCCTGTCATTTGAAGCCGGGACAAGATAGCCCGAGGAATATTTCATAATGTTGAGAATGGAAAGAAATTCATAGAAATCCATAGCGGTATAAATTGGCGACGCGTATAATTAGTGTGGGCATCTTGAAGCATAACCTGTGCATTTTGTTGGTTAGAATATCGTATTTGTTTAATTATGTCGGCAGAGTTTAAAAGGTGAGCATTTTGAAAAGCCAGTCAACTGGAATAAACCAGGTGTTTCGTGTAAATGCCAAGCGAACTCGGGGGATGAGAGACTTCAGCTATGATAACGGGACCCATGTGGAGTTGAGATTGTACTGTAATTCTCGGCCAGGGGAAACGTTAAAATGCTGGATTTAGTTGAAATTCATAGCCGGTAATGATCTAAGTATTGTGAAATACTGTAATTGGGGACGTAATGAACATTTGAAATCACGAACTTTGAGTATAAGGAACAGAGTAACCCAATTTCAGGGTTGTCCAAAATATAGAGCGATGGTCGTGATGATCGGTTTGTCTGTGAGGGGTGTGCAAAATTCATAATGGTAATGACGAGATATGACATCGTAATTATATGGCGAGTTGTTTGGTTTGTGCGTAGATTATTAGGATATCCAAGTGTTAATAACGGTTAGGACTAGATTAGATATTTAAGCGTGATATCACGAGACAGGATATATATAGCTGGGCATGAATTATGTAAAATTCTTTTCCAGCCAGATAAACATCGCAATATTGAACTCACATCACAGCTGCGTAGAAATTTGTGAAGAAACCAGAGTCCGCGGAGATAAAATTTGTTGTTCGTTAATATTTCGTTAAATCATTTAAATTTATTTAATTATTAAATTCAGTGAAACCGCATTTGAAATAACTTTAATCAAGCGAATAACTTGGAGATGCATTCTGGAAATTTTAGTTTGTTTTCTGGGTAATATTAACATGTAAAGTAACGATTAAGGGGACATATCCGAAGAAAATGGATTTTACTGCCACAAAGTTTGTGAGCATTGCTATTGTTGTAATTATTGAACTTTGATTGATTGAGCAGTGAATGTGCTGGGGATAGTAAAGTGGAACTTTGGTCATAAACCGATGTAACTTAATTGTGTTTAGCCTTCAGCCTAGAAACTTGGATGGTCAGGGGGTCATCAACCTCAGTGACTTAGATTAGGGCCATATGCCATTGTAGCATCATTTCCTTGCGGTCATCATCCACAATGACTTTAAAGTAACTTAGAAGAGTAGATGTCGGTCCATGACATAGACGCAGGTCACATCGATTCAATTAAGGGTCCATGCCGTAGAGCCACTGTGTGGCACACACCGATTGGACGGCCTTAATTATTCCCAGAGTCCAGAGTTCGTGTTACGAGGGCTGGACCATAACGAATCACTATGATGGTACATGTGGTCTCACATGGAAGCCGAATTTAAGGATTTCCAGACTTTCCTTTCTTAAATGATTAATAATTGAGATAATGGTTTCTAGTAAGAATGCCCATCAGGCAGTTACGTTAAAGTCTCACACCAGTGTTCTGACGTTTATGTAAAAATGATTGTGGTGTCCAGTGGACACAATTGACTTCTATGATACCATTGACATGCTTCAGAATTTTCCTGAATAAATAGGAATCTTTTAAACAGACCTTTCATTCCAGTAGATAGATTAGAATTAATGAACCCTACCTTTACCTCAGCAAGTGACGAAGAACCCGAAACGACCCAAGAGACAGATCTCATGAACTTTGCTGATAGGTAAGGAAGGTAGGTATCCCTCAATATGGACCTAAAGGGTTCATTAAAATGTCGCACCAACGATGGGGCATAAGTCACGATAACGATGAGGGAACCTAAGTCACGATAACGATAAGGATATTTTGGAAAAATCGTGTACTAGAGGAAATGAGAAATAATGTTGAGGCTATGCCACATTATGGATGATAAAATCGTGCGCCAGAGTTGATGGTGAACTCGAAGAAATAGATAAACGCCCGATGAGTAAGGCTAGGAGATACCACTATGAGAATAATTTATCTACTGAATGAAAGGTATAATTTAAGTGTGTTAAAGTAATTTCCCAAATTTTTGAATACTGGTTTGAGTGTTTTGGCTGATCACTTTGATCGAGTGAACATTGAATTTCACATTTTATGAAATAAAATTTGAGAGAATGTTGCATTAACAGTGTGATGTGTTAGATAGGAGGATGTTGTGATGTTTATCGTTGTAGTCCTATTATACGCCGTTGAAGTCTCGGGCTCACCGATGACCTATCGTTTTCTGTTAAATACAGTATTTTTATGCAGGAGGGAGAATTGGCCCAAGAGCCGTTGTACCAAATGATCAAGGACTTAAGTGAGGATATTAAATCTCTGAGTGTAAGGTTGGAAACAGTGGATAATAAGCTAGAGACAGTGGACAATAAATTAGATAGTGCAGATGTAGAATTAAAAGGTATGAAGGAGGTCGTACAGGACACGCAGGATAGTTGTAAAGAAGCTAGTGGGGATATTAGGAAGGACATTGGGGTTTTAAATGTGAAGGTGGAGCAGAACACTAAAGCACAGGTTGACTTTAAACATGAAATAAATCAGCAGTTCATAGAAACTCGCGAGCTACATCGTGTTCTCAGTGAAAATCAGGACATAATTAGAGGAGACCTCGATAGGCACGTCAACGAAAGTAGGTAACTACATAAGCAGTTGATGTCAGATCAAGCTGAGCTTAGGGCCGATCTGAAGACAGAGGTAGAGAAGTTCAACTTCATGCGTGAAGACGATAAGTCAAAGGTCTTCACAGCAATGAATGAACATAAGGAAATGTTGTGTAAAGAGATAGCCGTCGTAAATGACAAAGTAGACCAGGTAGCCGAAGACGTCAAGGCAACTGTAGACCAGCGTATTGAGGCCATTGACTTTAAATTAATCCAAATGAATAAAGAGGATATGAGAAAATTAGGTACAACTCAGGAAGAAACGGCTAGGAGTATTGAGGAGGTACAAGCAGATATTGAGGAACTAGGAAAGGATCTAGGCGATACAAGGGTAGACCTATCGAATCAACCCAAGATAAGGTCATAACACTGAGCGACGAGTTGACATCTGTTCATGAGGCTCTTAAGGGGGAAGTTAGTGCCCAGAAATTAGAACTGGATGGGTTAGTGAACAATATCGTAGGAGTCCAGGCCAAGATAGAGGAAGTGGTTAGTAAATCTCGCCGCACCTCAGATATGTCGTTCATTTGCCCTAGCAACGCTAGTAGTCCCATACATCCTACAGGGAACGGACACTTTGACAATTCTACCCATTCTCAGGGGCAAAACGTCACTAATGTTATAAACATGATTCGTCTTAAGGAAGATCAGCCTAAGAAATTCGATGGCAGTGGTACCCAGACGCCAAAGGGTTTTCTTAGAGAACTTAGAGAGTATATTCGTGATAATAGGATACCTGAAGAGAGGCAACTAAGGACTGTGGAACGGTACCTAGATGGAGTTGCGTCGCTGTGGTTCAAAGGTTTCCGATATAGCTTTGACACGTTCGAGGAATTTCAGACCGCATTTTTGGGCAAATTTTGGAATTCTGAGATTCAGCAGAACCTAAGGCTAGAGTTATATAGTCGCCGGTATAACACCGCAGGACCGCCGAAATTTTCGTTATATTTTACCGAACAATTAGTTAAGTTCAAGGAACTGGAATCAGCCCCAAGTCAGCAAGAACTTGTTCAGGCTATCCAGAAACAGTTCCCACCGGATATCCAGAGAATATTAATTGCTGCGAAGGTCGAAACCCCGATGCAGGCAGAATTGATATTGCGACAGCTGGACCAGACCCATTCGCATCAATCACCCCCGCGGATAGTCAGGCATTCAGAGCCCCAGGTGAATGTCGTAAATCACAGCCAGGAGAGCGAGCCAGATAGGGAAGTTTCACGAGCACCGAGATATGAGAATGAGGGGCGGCGGTTCGACACCAGGCCATACCAAGGTAGGAAGAACTGGGAACAGCCCAGATACCATCACGAAGAGTGGGACAGACGCCGAGAACAATGGAGAAGAAACCAGGGTCGATACCAGGGGAACTCAGATCTAAGACGAAGGAACCCACGCGGGAATGAAGGCAACAGAAGAGGGGACGGTTACGAAAATTCCAGACGTTCTGACCGTTGGCACGGGCCTGAAGAGAGAAGGAGAGAAGGGGACCAGTATTTGAGAGAGCTGAGATCAGGTACCGGACAGGACAAATGGAAGGACAGCATCCAACGAAGGGAAGTCAACACTGACTGTGTACGAGCTCAAGACATGTCCCATACTGGAGCTATCCGAAAGACCTACCACCAGGATAGGGAATTAAACCCTAACGCGCCTCATTTCGACGAAAGTCTGAATTCGTCAAATGAGCGGGAAAAAAACGCCAAATTTCCAGTAGTGGTTACGAGACAGGATTCCCACACACAGCCTGAATATGTTTCTTGCGACGGCTGGATAGTAGCCCAGGTTGACTCCTGGATTATACCACCAGATGAATTAGTGGAAGACCACCTCAGACAGGGGGTTAGGAAAATAAGAGAGCTACCAATCATTAATGTCAGGATATGCAACTTTAAGGTGAGCTGTTTATTGGATACAGGCGCCAGCATCAGCTTAATTTCACAAAATTTCTTTAACGAATTGTCTACTCGGAAGAAATTGCCAGAAATTCCTGTAGCAAATATCAAAATTAGAGGAGTCATTCCCGACAAAACTGTCATTTGTAAAAAGCAGACATTTTTGGATTTGCAGATAGGAGACATGACATTTTCGCATCCTTTTGTCATAATTTCAAAGCTGCACTATAATGTTATTCTGGGAGCAGACTTCATTTGTGAAAGTAATGCCGTCATCGATTTAGGAAGGAGAGAGGTGAAATTTAGGAAGGATGACGGACCGGAATTAGTAGCTCTAAACGAAGAATCATTGGGTCAGACTGGGAGAAGAATGTGTGAGGAAGAAGTCCATTTCATTACCGTTTCTAAGGAGACAGAAGAGGAGATAGAACAGGGAACAGAAGAGGTCAACCAGGAAGAGTGGGATGTCCGCGAGACTGAATTGGGAAAGGCTGTAGAAGATTTGATAAATCAGAAAGTATCAGAATGCCCAGGGACGGCGGAAGAGAAGATGAAGTTGAGGGAACTACTTCTCAAATATCAGGATGTATTCGATTCAAAGCCAGGATGCATTCCAAATTTCAAATATGTGTTGGCTGTAAATAGTTGGGAGCCGTTCAAACGTAGGCCGTATCCCATTCCGGAGAAACATCGCCAGGAAGCTGGAAAAATTATTAAAGAGATGGAAGAAAGTGGGTTGATTTCCAAGGCAAATACACCATTCGTTAATTCCTTAGTTACCGTTCAGAAGCCCGGCGGGTCCCTGAGGGTATGCTTGGATGCGAGGGTCGTAAATGACAGGCTAATCCCTGAAAATGATAGAGCTCCTCCCATCAAAGAAGTTATTAGGAGGTTCAGGGGCAAGCGCCGCTTCACTAATATTGATCTGACCTCGTCGTATCATCATATAATGCTCGATGAGAAGTCAAGATTGTTTACTGGATTCCTGTATGACCAGCACACGTATGTTTTTAACCGTCTCGCGTTTGGAATAAAAAACGCCGGTGCAGCCCTCATACGCGCCCTAGATCGCAACCTCACCGAACAAGTTAAGGCCATAACTACGCGATATGTCGATGACATATTGCTTTCGTCGAAGGATTTCGAGGAAAATCTTCATCATCTCGAGTTGCTACTCGAAAATCTCAGGGTGGCTGGTTTTAAGATCAACTTAAAAAATCAAATTTCGGACAGGAGGAAGTTCTCTTCTTAGGACACATCATTGATGGTGAAGGAGTACGCCCTAACCCAATGAAATTGCAGGCAATTGACAACTTTCCAAGGCCTATCAGGGTAAAGAACGTCCGACAGTTCTTAGGTATGAGTCAATTTTTCAGTGATCACTGTCCAAATTATACGGAGGTTGTGGCTCCATTGCAAGATTTGCTAGTAAAGAACAATCGATGGAAATGGTCTAGGGAACATGAGATTTCTTTTCGGGATACTAAGGAAATGTTAGCTAGAAGTGTGAAGCTAGGGTACCCGAATTTCGATAAGGCCTTTATCTTGCAAACTGATGCTTCCACCGTAGGGATTGGTGCAGTTTTATACCAAGAGGAAGGAGAAGAACCCAAGAAGAAGAACTACTTGGCATTCTTTAGCCGTAAACTTAGGAAACACGAGCTAAAATACAGTGTTACTGAATTAGAAATGCTTGCAATTGTTCAATCACTACAGCACTGGAGAAAGATGATTTTTGGATTCCCTATAACCATTAGGACGGATCACAAGGCCTTGACCTTTGTGATGAAGACGGTAGTTGCTAGCGAGAGAGTAGCTAGGTGGGCACTGTTTATCCAGCAGTTTGATCTGACCATCGAGCACTGTTCAGGAATGTCAAATGTCCTGGCGGATGCCCTAAGTCGAAACCCAAACGATAACGAACATGAGGTGAACTTCGTGGAGTTAACTGACGAAGATAGAACCTTTCTAAATGAGCTGACACGATTACCAGAATGTCAACGACAGGACCAGTTCTGTGGCAGGTTAATTTCGTTGTTGAAGGGAGAACTTCCGCATGACGACCCAGGACGTGGAGAAGTTGAGAAGCTAGCTGAGAGCTATTTGTTTGTCGACAACACCTTGTTGAAATTCATAGACAAGGATCACACTAAATCTCGAATTGTGGTACCACCACCACTTAGGAAGGGTCTTATATGGCATGCCCATAGGATAACCGGTCATGGTGGGATTGACAAGGTCACCGCTACCCTTCAGGAAACGTTCACCTGGGTTCATCTACGAGAAGACGTGAGAAGCCTTGTAATTACATGTGACACATGCCAGAGGGTTAAGGCGAACCCGTACCTCATTCGACAGGCACCGATACCTCTCTTACCAGCTAAACCTCGTGAATTGTTCGCGATGGATATTTACGGAGTCCTTCCCAAGTCACGTAGAGGGAATAGATACGTATTGGTAACCGTGGACGTATTCTCTAAGTTCACATCGTTATGTCCATTACAGAAAGCAAACACTAAATTGGTATTAAGAGCTATAAATAGGACCATAATTCCAGCTATGGGGAAGCCCATGTTTTTATTAACGGACCACGGCACACAATTTACCTCAGCTCAATTTAAACAGGAGTTGCAAAGGCTTGAAATTCGACATATTCTTAGTTCAGTTCGCCATCCGGAGGGAAACCCGTCAGAGCGAATTATGCAGGTCATCGCGAAGTTCTGTCGGATCTTCTGTGCTCAAGAGCATTGGAGATGGATGGATGTGTTACCTATCATAGAAGATTGCGTGAATAACACAATCCACGAATCTATAGGGTGCGTCCCAAATGTGGTTCATTCCAATATTTATCCTCTGAGACCATGGCACGCAGTGGTGAAGTGTCCGAGCGACCCACGGCCGACTCAAGCGATGCGCATTGAAGAGACAGCTAGGCATCTTCGTCAGCAAGCTGACCGACGTTTGAGACGCGTCAAAAATAAGAGATTTCATCGGCCCTTGAAAGAAGGCGAATATGTGCTTGTTCGTAAACCCGCTCTCTCAAAACCTGAGGACAAGTATTACGCGAAGTTTGCACCGTTGTATATGGGTCCATTTAAAGTCATCCAGAGTTTCCGAAATAATTCCTATAAAATCCAGTCGTTAGATGGACGATCTGAGGCTATTTTCAATGCAGCCAACTTGAAGATTTATCGCAAACCTGAAGATATGGCGGACCAGGAAGTTAACCTCATTGAATCAGTGGTGGATCAAGATGTGGAACCGCTCGAAGAAAAGCAGGATGACCCACTGAAACGATGTAGGGAATGCAGGCAAGTCCCAGACTCCGTGATATTGAGAGCATTTGAGGAGTATTGGAATCTTACAGAGAAAATCTCGATAGAACAGGGGGAATTTGAAGAAGGTTCTGAGGAGGAAGACTTTGACAGCGAGGAAGACTTTGACGGCGAGGAAGGGATAAATAGCTCAGTCGAAAATTCAGTGGAGAACTACCAGGAAGCTGAAGGCATCAACCAGTATCCGTGCACTAGAAGATGAGCGATTGCATAAGAGAGAAGAAAGGAATTCGTATTCAAAGGTCATGTTTCATCAGACGTCAAAATTAGAAATTTCGCCATCTGGAGTATTTAAAGGAAATTCCTTGTCACTGTGCGAAAGGAATTCGTGTCTTGGGGGAAATATGAACCCATGACCTTTGTGCCCTAAGAACATTATGCATAATGTAACAATTAAACTAAAAGTTGGATTCTTGATAGCATGGATTTGACACGTGACGAGGGGGTGATTACCTTCGGTCCCACGCTCTGGGGTACGTGACGTCAACCACACGTGTCGACGGCGGAAGAATCTCAAGTCATTTTTATGAACTATTTCAAAGCGCGTGTACATGGCGCGACCACGCCAAGTCAAAAAAATATAGTGCCTATCAAAGGAGGTCAATCATCTCACAAATCGAACCCGTAAAAATTTTAATTGTCCGTGAACACTACCGCCAGAAATGTAGCAAGCATGTAGTCACTTTCAAAACTCTTGAAATTGCAGTTTAGGTAAGTCAGAAAATTTATAGGAATTTTCTTGGCGGCAAAGGGAGATATCCGAAGAGAGGGGGTAACTGCTATAAATATGAAGGGACGCCATGACGAACTCTCCTTCTCCGGCATTTGTGATACAAAGTGGACGAAACATTGTTGAGCTGCTCTGCGAAATCAAACCAACGAAAGTAGACTGAGTTCAACTGCAGATTTTAGCCATTGCGGCTAAGTCTTGACTCCATGAGGAGATAGTTTTCTTGAGTGAAATAATTGTACCAGATAGGACGGTCAAAGTACTGAATAAATTCTAATGTGATTAAGTAATTCGTGTGCGTAAATAACTATAGTCCATCGTGTGCACTCAACAAACAAGTGAAGGGTATTTTCTTTTTTTATGCTTTATTCCAGGAAACCTGAAGAAAATTAATAATGAACTGTGAAGCCATGAATGTAAAAATGGCTAAATAAAATGCCAGGGTCACAGGTGAGCCCTATGACGAATACTGGCGAGGCGACATGAGGTAGGTGACTTTCCATCTTACTACCTCTTATATCTTGTCTCGTGATTTCTTGTATTTGAATGGGGATATACGACGCAGTGGTCACCCCTACTAAGTTTTGTAAATGTGAGAGTACGACTAAAAGAGTCATTTGTTTTATTTCCCACTTGGATAAAAGTTTGAAGTCTTGCGAGTGCCGTAAAATGTTGTAAAAGTTATTGAATAGGGTTTCGTAGTGATATCACGTCCAATGTAGATCGTCATCCGTGTGAGTGTACTGCCGGTATTTTGTGATGTCAAATTAAGATGTTCATTCGACGTAAAATTCTTCTGTCTGCAATTTGACGTTAATAATAATAATCCATGGTCACTCATTTTCAATCGAGTGGAAGCGCGCTGTCGGGTGAGAACCTAGGGTGATGAATTTGGTCACGGAGAGAAACATTTTTATTTAATGCCCATTTTAAACTGTGTCTGACTGACAATAAAAGATCTAGTAGAATGTTTCAGTCATTTCTCGTAAAAATCAAGTTATTAAATACGATATCATTTATGCGAAGTTATTCATGATTAATGCATTGTGCGATGTTAGACGTCGGGATTTCTAGTAAGGATTTTATTCCAGTTCTTGGTCGATGATAATTGTGGAGCTGGGAAACAGAGAATAGTTTGTTGATATGAGATTTGTGAATCAGGTTGGACCTGTCATTGAAGCCGGGACACGGAAGCCCGAGGAATGTTTTATATGAGTTGAGATGAGATGTGCGAATCAGGTTAGAGTCCTGTCATTTGAAGCCGGGACATGATAGCCCGAGGAATATTTCATAATGTTGAGAATGGAAAGAAATTCATAGAAATCCATAGCGGTATAAATTGGCGACGCGTATAATTAGTGTGGGCATCTTGAAGCATAACCTGTGCATTTTGTTGGTTAGAATATCGTATTTGTTTAATTATGTCGGCAGAGTTTAAAAGGTGAGCATTTTGAGAAGCCAGTCAACTGGAATAAACCAGGTGTTTCGTGTAAATGCCAAGCGAACTCGGGGGATGAGAGACTTCAGCTATGATAACGGGACCCGTGTGGAGTTGAGATTGTACTGTAATTCTCGGCCAGGGGAAACGTTAAAATGCTGGATTTAGTTGAAATTCATAGCCGGTAATGATCTAAGTATTGTGAAATACTGTAATTGGGGACGTAATGAACATTTGAAATCACGAACTTTGAGTATAAGGAACAGAGTAACCCAATTTCAGGGTTGTCCAAAATATAGAGCGATGGTCGTGATGATCGGTTTGTCTGTGAGGGGTGTGCAAAATTCATAATGGTAATGACGAGATATGACATCGTAATTATATGGCGAGTTGTTTGGTTTGTGCGTAGATTATTAGGATATCCAAGTGTTAATAACGGTTAAGACTAGATTAGATTTTTAAGCGTGATATCACGAGACAGGATATGTATAGCTGGACATGAATTATGTAAAATTCTTTTCCAGCCAGATAAACATCGCAATATTGAACTCACATCACAGCTGCGTAGAAATTTGTGAAGAAACCAGAGTCCGCGGAGATAAAATTTGTTGTTCGTTAATATTTCGTTAAATCATTTAAATTTATTTAATTATTAAATTCAGTGAAACCGCATTTGAAATAACTTTAATCAAGCGAATAACTTGGAGATGCATTCTGGAAATTTTAGTTTGTTTTCTGGGGAATATTAACATGTAAAGTAACGATTAAGGGGACATATCCGAAGAAAATGGATTTTACTGCCACAAAGTTTGTGAGCATTGCTATTGTTGTAATTATTGAACTTTGATTGATTGAGCAGTGAATGTGCTGGGGATAGTAAAGTGGAACTTTGGTCATAAACCGATGTAACTTAATTGTGTTTAGCCTTCAGCCTAGAAACTTGGATGGTCAGGGGGTCATCAACCTTAGTGACTTAGATTAGGGCCATATGCCATTGTAGCATCATTTCCTTGCGGTCATCATCCACAATGACTTTAAAGTAACTTAGAAGAGTAGATGTCGGTCCATGACATAGACGCAGGTCACATCGATTCAATTAAGGGTCCATGCCGTAGAGCCACTGTGTGGCACACACCGATTGGACGGCCTTAATTATTCCCAGAGTCCAGAGTTCGTGTTACGAGGGCTGGACCATAACGAATCACTATGATGGTACATGTGGTCTCACATGGAAGCCGAATTTAAGGATTTCCAGATTTTCCTTTCTTAAATGATTAATAATTGAGATAATGGTTTCTAGTAAGAATGCCCATCAGGCAGTTACGTTAAAGTCTCACACCAGTGTTCTGACGTTTATGTAAAAATGATTGTGGTGTCCAGTGGACACAATTGACTTCTATGATACCATTGACATGCTTCAGAATTTTCCTGAATAAATAGGAATCTTTTAAACAGACCTTTCATTCCAGTAGATAGATTAGAATTAATGAACCCTACCTTTACCTCAGCAAGTGACGAAGAACCCGAAACGACCCAAGAGACAGATCTCATGAACTTTGCTGATAGGTAAGGAAGGTAGGTATCCCTCAATATGGACCTAAAGGGTTCAGTATGGAGTGTGCTGCTGTATGGTTGCGAAAGCTGGACATGAGGAATGCAAGAAAAGAAAAACTAGAGGCAATTGAAATGTGGACCTGGGGGAGAATGTAGAGGATAAGTTCGCCTGAAATAAAGAGCAATACCTAAGTTATTTAGAGAGACAGAAGAAGAACGGAAACTTGTAACTGAAATTGAAACTAGGAAAACAAAATTTAGTGGTCACATTCTGCAGCATGAGGAGTTTCTTTGTAACATCATTGAAGGAAGAATTGCTGGAAAAAGAGGAAGAAGACGACCCAGAGTGTCTTATTTCAAGAACCTGCTTCTGGGGATGAAGTGTAAGACCCTACGTTGAGTTGAAAAGACTGGCTCAAGATAGACATTTGTGGGTGCAGCAACAAGGCTTAGCCTTTAAAATACGATTCTGAAATTAAATACATGGAATGCACGAGCACTGACTTTTTTGTTTTGTTGAAAGAAAGTAGGTGGGATATGAAAAATTCTTATAATTTTAAAGCGTGTTATAGGTATATTCACTTAGAAAATGTAATTGATTAACCTCATGTATTATGAAAGAAGTGTCAATTGAACAATATTCAAAGTTTTGTGGACTAATCTTATTTCCAGTTACCGCCATTTACAAAATATTTATTGTAGATCTAATTAATTAAAGTATTTAAAAATCGAGTCATTAAAGCATTAAGTGTGTGAACATTTTCCTTTAATAAAATGAATGTATTGCAACATTACACAGTCTTTATTTATTTCCCATAAATAAAATATTTGTCACTTAGCTCCATTGACCTTGAAGCGCCTTAATTTCCATTGGTAGTCTTACATAATATACTGTATTTAGGCATGTAAAGGATTTACGTAAGACTAAGTGATTTCAATGGAAATGTATGATAGGTTTAGGAGAATAAAATACTGTATAAGTGCAATCTTCTGGTGATAATACTTCTATTATGATATCAAGAAAGAGATATGGAATACGTGTTAATGCCACCCCAGTTTCGCTGCCTTCGTTTTTCAAACTACGCCAGTTCTCTATAATAACAATAACCTCACATCCTTATATTTCGCATGACCTCATGAAACCATCCAGCATTATATATATATATTTATTCAGAAAGAATAAACACTTCCGCCATAAGGAGGTTGCCCTTGAGGACGAAGTATACTACATACATTAATTTATGGCTATATAAATGATTTCTGAGCATGGATAGTGAGCCTTTCAAGGCTTTAAGAACCACGGTTTTTGTTAACGACTCTGATGGATTGAACCTTGACCGGAATTCTTCGAAGAACTTAGGAATTGTTCCTCTCGCACCGATCATGAAGCCTATAACCTCGATGTTACCCAGTCCGTATTCACGTCGGTAGAAGGGGATAGTTGGTTCGTAGATGGTTTTCTTTTCCTCGTGTACTTCACTGGGCTGATTAGCGTGCGATTCAAAGCGAACCGTAGGATCAATAATATATTCATTGGAGTTATTTTTGAAGGCTATCATATCAATCCTACGGATACTGCCGTTCTCCGATAATCCATGGACCTCTTGGCGAACTCGTCTCGCAAAGACTGAGCGACGGAGCTTCGTATGGCATGGTGTTTAGTAAGTCGCAGGGTTTCGCCGTATGGACAGTATCCCAGGACATGAGATATAGCTTGTTATTTATTTGCGTGAATCTTTGAGACTGGACACGGTTATTAATGTAATTCCATAAATTCTAAAAACTTGCCAGTAACAATGATCAGTCGTTAAATCATTATCCATACAATATGTCTATTGTAGACTTGTCTAGTTCACAGGCTCCAATACATCTGGGTGTGAAACCTTATTTTTATGTCATTTCCTCTACAGTATCCTGAGAGTGACATCTCTCACTGGTACACAAAATCTCTGAGCTATTGTGTGCACGTCCTTTTGTCAGCTTTCATGCTTTCCTCGATGTAACTTTAATAGATGTGTGGCGTCTTTCAGTGTAATCCTGAAAAAAGATTCTTCATTCTCGGACTACTACTTTCAAGATGATATAAACGGCTTCCGAAGAAGTCACATTTCTTTCCATAAAAGTGATTCCGTATTCACAAGATTTCAACGAAGAAGTTTAAAAGTTTATTTGTTTCCCTCAGTTATCGGCTACCGCACTGGACAAAGTGTAATGTTACATCTCTCTCTCTCTACACACACACATATATATACAGGTTGGTCGGAAGCGACGTGAATCGAGTACATGGACGTTAGAACGTTCGTCATACCGATAAGTAATATGAAACAATTACGTCGATCTCTCACGCCGTTGTCTTTTGATCAGCTGCTGAAGTCAGCCAATCAGATCGTTTCGCGGGCGAATTCAAATAGGCTTTACGAGGCGGTGTTGCTAAATCTGCAAGATTCACCAACTTCATAAACACAACCTGTGACAATATATTTCGGTGCATGAAGTCAAAACGGTTGATCCGGCAATACTGGCGAGACACAACGCTGCACCTGCGTAGCAACAGGTTTTGACCACCTGCTCCCAACGTTGTTCAGTTGAGCATCGTATGTGTGCCGTGTAAGACCTGTTTGACACATTTTATGTAGTGCACTGATTCTGAACTGCGAACAGGAACATGGACGACCAAAAGAGCAATGTACAGTTTTGTTTTAAGCTTGGCAGGACACCTAAAGAAACGCATGCGATGCTGGTACGTGTTTATGATGATCAAGCACTGTCCTTGAAGTATGTGTACGAGCGGTTCGCCCGTTTTCGAGGAGGCCGGTAAAGTGTTTCTAACAACCCCCGTAGCGGAAGACCGGCGACCGCCGTCAGTGACGAAAACATTGAGGTGAGGACATTAATCACGAACAATCGGCGATTAACTGTGCGCATGATAGCGGATGAACTGCACATTCACCATGAATTCGTGCGACAAATCATTACTCAGAAGTTAGAGAAGAGGTAAACGTGTTGTCGTCGTCTTGTGCCACATCACTTGACTGACGATCAGAAGCAGGCACGTTTAGAGGCTTCACAGGATTTTGTCGAAACGGCGGATGTGACACCAAATTTCTTGAACTATATTGTCACTGAGGATGAAACCTGGTATCTCAGGTACGACCCTGAAACGAAATGGCAAAGTATGGAATAGCGTTCTCCGGGATCCCCTCGTCGGAAAAAGATCAGAGCCGAAAAGTCACGCATCAAACTCGGTTTGAAAGTAAAGAGATTTGACGATAATCCTGATATCCAACGAAAGGTGACGAGGCTTTTGAACACCATCGCAAAGGAAGCTTTCTTGCAAAGTTCCCAGGACATGTATCGCCGATCTCGGCAGTACATAGTTACGAGAGGGGATTATTTCGAAGGACAATAAGGTCACTGTCGTGCATTGTTCATCTATGTTGATAGTGCGACTATTCACCGGACTTTATTGTCACAGGTTGTATTTTATTTTGAGTGTCATTATCAGTTACTTCAATTACCTGATTGCTTTCCGTAATGTATTAACTTCAAGTATATGCCACCTTCAGGAACGTAGAGTTCGTGGTGTGATGACAGAAGGAAACAAATGAAAGTGAATGTGTAGTAATTTATTCATTAACTAATTCGTCAGAACTCATTGTGGAGCTCAGGTCATAGATTTCGTATTGAAATATTCCTGAATTTCTTCATAATCATATGGCCTGGGTTACTGCGAGCACCAGTGTTAATTTGACGCCGTTTAGGCCGTTTCGAGCTTCGAGTTCAATGTTATACTGAAAAACTCGCCCTCAATACAAGACAGTCGTACGATTTACAGTCGTAATTCCTTTAAGAGCTGTTCAGCAAAAAAACAAACTACTAAATTTTTCCAATCCACAACCACTTATTCGATCAATGAAGATACTTTCGGGAATGAAAACCACCCTTAGGACATTATGTTTTCACTTCTTCTTCTTCTTTATATGTTTACCCTCCAGGGTCGGTTTTTTCCTCGGACTCAGCGAGGGATCCCACCTCTACCGCCTCAAGAGCAGTGTCCTGGAGCTTCAGACTCTGGGTCAGGGGATACAACTGCGAGGATGACCAGTACCTCGCCCAGGCGGCCTCACCTGCTATGCTGAACGGGGGCCTTGTGGGAGGATGGGAGGATTGTTTGTTTGTTTGTTTTTTGCTAGGGGCTTTACGTCGCACCGACACAGATAGGTCTTATGGCGACGATGGGATAGGGAAGGCCTAGGAGTTGGAAGGAAGCGGCCGTGGCCTTAATTAAGGTACAGCCCCAGCATTTGCCTGGTGTGAAAATGGGAAACCACGGAAAACCATTTTCAGGGCTGCCGATAGTGGGATGGGAGGATTCGAAGGGATAGACAAGGAAGAGGGAAGGAAGCAGCCTATGGCCTTAAGTTAGGTACCATCCCGGCATTTGCCTGGAGGAGAAGTGGGAAACCACGGAAAACTACTCCCAGGATGGCTGAGGTGGGATAATCGAACCCACCTCTACTCAGTTGACCTCCCGAGGCTAGTGGACCCCGTTCCAGCCCTCGTACCACTTTTCAAACTTCGTGGCAGAGCCGGGAATCGAACCCGGACCTCCGGGGTTGACAAATAATCACACTAACCACTACACCACAGAGGCGGACTTATGTTTTCACATGACTTCCAAAATAGAGAAACAGTGTACAAATACACATCTGACGCTTTAAGTATTCCATACCTTTCACACCCCCAACCCCCCTGTATGTCTGATGTTACAAGAAAATTTAGAATAAGTATTAAATGTGTGTAGACTGCAACTTTTGTGCAAAACTTTCAAAACATGTTTAGAAATGAGAGTAATATTAAAATTAGAGTAATATTAAAAGTATTATCATCTTGCCTTAGTATATCAAATTACCGGGCGATTTGGTCGTGCGGTTAGGGTCGCGCAGCTGTGAGCTTGCATCCGGGAAATAGTGGGTTCGAATCCCACTGTCGGTACCCCTGAAGATAGTTTTCCGTGGTTTCCCATTTTCACACCAGGCAAATGCTGGGGCTGTACCTTAATTAAGGCCACGGCAGTTTCCTTCCCACTCCTAGACCTTCCCTATCCCATCGTCGCCATAAGACCTATTTGTATCGGTGCGACGTAAAGCAAATAGCAAAAAAAGGAAAGGTATGTAAAATTAGAGAACAACTAAACGCTGACATAGATTCATAAGAATAATTCCATGGATGAACTATCATAATTATTCTAGTGGTTTATTACAGTTGTTTGTAAAATACCTCTCTGTTAACCAAGAGGTCTTCTTCAATTCCCGGTCTTGGTCTATCCCTCACAACGTGTTTATATTAAAGGAAACAGTGAACAATCTGTAAGTAGGACGTCCTCTTATATCCCCTCACCCTTGCTAAGAACCTAATGATACTTGTGAATTACAAACCGCCTACTTTACTCAGGTTTTCCAATCACAGGACGAAGAAGCTAGCATTCTGTTAAGTGCTTCTTTGAAAACAATTCCGCTGATTTCACAGCTATATATTCCCAGTTTACGGTCCGCTTGCCGTTAACTGATCACAGCGCCATTCACTGGCAGTGGGTGTGTTATGAAGCTGGTGGTCTATTCAACATCCTCGGCCTACTCCACTGACGGTTGAAAGCCTCTCCTGGCAACATACACCGAGTATTCAGCTTGAATACACAAGTTGCTCTTCTTTAGTCGAATTGCTGTCCAACTGAATGCCAGTTTGAACAGACGAAAACTTGCACCTTTAGGTTTTCAAATATTGCGTGAAATTATGCAATATTGATTAAATCTCCGCCGTAACGAAGAATCGAACGCTGAATGCCCTCATTTGATTATGAGGCGTCGACAAAGTATCGAACAAAAATGTTAAAAAGCTTTGTTCTAAAACAAAATATACTATGTGAGGTAACACAGGTGGTGGTCGTGATCATTGTTTTAAGTGGAAGTACAACTGGACAACCATGCTCTCTAAGGTAACACATATGGCAATAAAATCTCAAGAAAAGTATTGAAGAAAGTAACAATCATTTATATATACTGTATATGTATCATAAACCCATTATACTTTTATTATTATTATTATTATTATTATTATTATTATTATTATTATTATTATTATTATTATTATTATTATTATTATTATTATTATTGCCGAGCAGAGTGGCCCAGACGATTGAAGTGCTGGCCTTCTGACCTCAAATTGGCAAGTTCGATCCTGGTTCAGTCCGATGGTGTTTGAAAGTGCTCAAATACGTCACCCTCGTGTCGGTAGATTTACTGGCACGTAAAAGAACTCCTGTGGGACAAAATTCCGGCACCTAGGTATCTCCGGAAACCGTCAAAGTATAACTAAGTTGGACGTAAAAACAATAACGTTGTTGTTGTTGTTACTGAATCTCCGATATGCATAACCCTATTACACAAAAAGTACGCTAGGGTAATAGTTTAACTAAATTGAGTAAACTAATACATAAAAAGTTATGATAATAGTTGCTCCAAGTAACTCACAAAAGCAGAACAACACAATTTGGTAAAGATATTTCTAAGTGGTGGTATACTGTACTTTTCGATTAGAGTAACGTAAAACTTAAAATGATTTCTTGTTCCAACACCAGTTCTCGTCCATTAGGAGGAATATTACATTTCTTGTTAGACGTAGGAAGATGCGCGTAGTAGAAGATGCAAGTATTTACTTGTGTGAGCAGTCCACCACTACAATACGCAAAAAAAACATGAGAACGTATTATTATTTACATATACCTACATCCGCATTATAGCGAGAATGTTATTTTAACCAAATTTCATTCAAATGTCCTGTGTCCAAAACCGAGCCACTTTTCTGTTATTACTCGTAGGAATCTAATCCTATTCAGAACAAGAATGCGGACGACGAGAACACTGACACACGTGGTTGACTGTATGTTCTTCTCCGCAGTTATACCTGCTATGCTCATTGCGTAAGAGACGACTTTGTTACAGTTCGTAGTTGGTTGAGTGACATCCACATACTTTGGTCGTCGTCGTGACCAAACGGAAGTTCTTCACTAGACTCCATCCAGTCATGATCCCAACAAGTAAAGTCTAGCCTAGAATTTTCCAGGCGATTTGAGGTTTGCAAGAAACTCTTACTAGATGTTATCCTGGACTGAGGCAATGCAGAGTGATTCAGAAGGTGAGCTTGGAGGTACTCACCCTTAAGTCCTTCACGATCAGCTTCAACTTCACGATGAACACTTGGAGGTGTAATTTTAGTAAGATAGTAAACATTGTCCATAAGAGTTGATTTCAGGCATTCTGGGATCAATCAGCAGTCCTCAGTCAGAGCTAGGCCCACAGTTCTGGCGTGGGATCACGCGGCTTATTCCGATGGATTAGGTTTCAGGTGCTTAGCCTTATATTGTGCTTTGAGCTCTTCTAAAGCACTGATGATATTGGATTCTTCCATTTCAAATCTTGTACCTTGAGAAGCCGTGACAAGTTCATTAGCATATATGAAGCTCCGTAAGTTGGAAAGAGGTGGCTGATCATTTGGATGGATATTGAACAGCAACGGAATCAGCACGTTTCCTTGTGGCAGTCCATTTTTCTGGGTTCTCTACTTATTTTTGTGCCTGTGAAATTAAACAAAAAGCCTGCGATTCCTCAACAGGGTATAAATCAGCCTTGTGATCATCAGTAAGGACAAATACCTTGCACAACAATATACGATCTTTGACTGTATCGTATGCAAAGCTATTCTTGCTGTGGAATGAGAAGATGGTCTATAACTTTAATCAAATTATTCTGTTAAGTGACACTTTTTCGAAAACCTTAAACTGGTGGTAATGAAGGTATATTGGCCTGTAGTTCTTGGGAAAATTGTAGTCCTTTTCAGCTTTCAAACACCTACTTTTCTCCATGGTTGTGGAATGTGAAACATCGTCAAAATTTCTTTTAATAGTTGTAAAAGCCGTTCCTTGGTTGCCGCACCAAATTTATTTCAAACACTCTGATGTCGTCGAGGTCATTGACTTTTCTAGGTTTACATTTGTTTATAGCATATTCCATTTCACTAATTTTGAAATTCTGTGTAATATCAGTAGTCTCTTCACTCATTCCTGTAGGTAGTTTCTACATAGGACTCCTGAATTTGTCCTAATGGCCTTTTTTTCCATTTATCAGAAGCTGATGGATGATCTGATTACCTTTAACGTAAGTGTGTGTTGTTCAAATTCGGGTCTCTGCTGAGTTTCTTCAAGAGTCCTCATGCTTTCTGTCTGCTCTGAGATATCTAGTTCTCTCAATAGTTTGATCAAATTCTCCCGCTTGGACGAGGCCTCCGAAGAGATTAAGTTCTACTCTGCTTTGATGGATTACATTGCCCAGTGGATTATTCTGTATGAATGTATCAATGCTAGCGGAGGACGTTTTGAATAATTCATGTAACAAAGAGTTCCATGTGGTTTCTGTTCCTGTGAGTTTCCCCATGATTAATGTACTTTGTAGAGTTCTAACAGGGAAATAAAGCGTTTCCAGACCTATGTCCATATAATATGTCTGTATAACATACTTCTCTCTTCTACTATGCGTGTTTGGCCGTACTCTTTTGTTATACCCTGCCTGTATTATCAGTAGAGCCCGGATTATATGTAATTACATGTTCTATTGTCATATATGTTGCTACAAGAAAAGCTAAAATGTCGGCGAATAACACTAAGAGGACCATTATTCCATATGGTGCATTTAAAAGGAAACATAATTCTTTTTTTCACTAATTTTACATGGATTAAAGTTTCTAAACTAAAACCTTGAAAATATTTTTTTAAACCTGTACATCTCTAGCATCTAAAAATAATTGAATAATTTAAAGTGAGGTATTCAGTCAAAGAATCGCATCCTTTAGCTATGATGACGGTGCAAGTCTTGGGTGTCTCGAGCTGTGTCTATCAATCTCCCCTTCACACTGTTCTCCTCTCAGATTCCTTTTGTGATCCCTTCGCCAGTCCTCGGTTTAATGCCATATTTCAAAAGCGCCCTCTTTCTTTCTTTCTTTCTTTCTTTCTTTCTTTCCTTCTTATTCGGTCATTGTCCATGCTTCACTTCCATAAATGGCTACACTCCGGTCAAAAGTCTTCAGAAACATTTTTCTAATAAGCATATTTGTGTTTGATGAGATCAAATTCATTCTTTCTTAATAAGGATCTTCCTTGCTTGAGCAAGTCTACAATTAAATATTTCTCTGCCGGGCAATTTGAAATACGCGCCACTGAATTCATGCGAAGTTTAAAGGTCTTTTTCTATATGTATACGGTACCAGTAAGAACATCCTACCAGACAGACGGCATTCGATGACCGCAGAAAATTTGGCAAAAAAAATTAAAATTTAATTAGAGGTTGAATAATATCTGTACTTTTAACTCTTTTCGGTTTTCTTTCCTTTTCCGTGTACAAGAATACATCAAATAAAGCATAAATATTAAGTTACATATTTTTAATGTAATACATCTTTAACCACATCTTTTGTCAATTTTAGCTACATATTTATGTACATATTTCTCATTTTCATATTGCATATAATCCGGGTTATAATTATTCCATAAATGCCAGAAAAGCATAATGTATAATGTATGTGTGTCTGTCAGAATGTTCCTTAATATTTATGCATACACTGTATTATTATTATTATTATTATTATTATTATTATTATTATTATTATTATTATTCTGGGGTTACCCGTAGAGCAGAAAGAGGTGAAAGAAGGTGCGGGCTTGAATGGGTCTAACTACAATATCAAACTTAATTTAAAATTAGAACTGAAGGTTATATTTCTTCAAAAAAAAAGTCAACAAATAACAGAATATCAGGTACAAGACTAGGATAACCCAAAATTCAGAACTTTAACAATTTTGGGCTTTAAGCCCCTAGTTTACAATGTCAGAGATACCGGATCCAGTTTACAAAAACCTTAATTCAGACTAAGGAATCATTTATCCAAGGGCAGAAATCCCCTTAATTCAAGAGCACTTGCTCCCTAAATACAATATCAAGCTTCCCCGACGCACTCTTTACAAATACAAAACTTGAAAAAGAGCTAACAGGCTCTCAGTGTCTCAAGCCTACTCAAGGCAACACCAAAAATCTTACACTCTTTGGCCTTCCATGGACCAACTTACAAATTGAAACAGGGGTATCTCGTACCCAACGTACAGGGTCTTTGCGGAAAGAACAGGTTAAGTAAATGGCCCGAAACACAAACTGAATGGAGGCGTACAGTGCTCCAAGATAGTGAAAACTTAAAAACCTAAAGGGCTCTAGGCCGATGCAACAGGGGCTATTCCCAAACTACTGAGGTGACTCGTATAGAAATTACTTTACCACATTACGGAATGAAAAACAGTTATAAAACGTAGTCACCTCAAACCAAGATGAAGGGGAGCTCGAGGTAGTAAATCACTCTCTATCCCCGATTTGCACTTAAGGGTTTTATGAAGTCTTTACATTAGCCGGAAGAAAGTTACATTTTAGAAAAGTTGTTACATACTAAAGAGTCGGACCTTTCCCTCGGGTTAAACTGCGGAGGTTGCAAGAAAGAATAAAGTTATGTGGCCATTACCTTATAGATGTTCTGCTGCTGACGAAAGAGGCCGCCCGCCTCCCGCTTAACACACACACTCAGAAAGACGACGATCAATTGGCCAAGAAACGTGAAAAGCCGCAGTTTATAAACCCTCAGGGAAGGTTCGAGATCATTCAAGATTAAACCAGCCACACCCTCTCAATTTTATTGGTAGATTTCAAAAGTAACACTCAGAATCGAAGAAGAAGCCTATGATAGGTTGAAAATTAATAACAGAAATTAATGATTGGCTGGATTCAAAACTGGCGGAAATAAAAAGGAAATATTGCCAACCCAAACATAAATGAACATCAGTCAGTTACAAAAACCTAGAAATACAAAACTTCTTTAAGTTACAAGTTCTTTCACTTTGCACCAGGGTGCATGCTCAATTTTTAATAGTGTCATCTGTAGACAAATGTCCAAATGTCCAAATATTAAAACAAAACAAGGAGAAATTCACTCAGTTTAGGTAACTGCATAATAACAAAATTACATAATATTTCGGTGGTGGTGAGATCTTCTGATTAAAGTTCTAACTTGTTATATTATTGGTTTCACTTTCGATTGATAGAGGAGTTCTTTTGGGCGCTAATTTTGATTGCGCAGCGTGGAGGTGTACCTCTCGGTACAATTATTATTATTATTATTATTATTATTATTATTATTATTATTATTATTATTATTATTATTATTATTATTATTATTATTTGAAAGAAATGTTTAATTATACAGTAAAATGACTGCAGTGCATGTTGCGATAACATGTCACCATCAATTATTTGGAGTTTATGAGGTAGTACGTAACAATATTGTTGTGTGTTTCAGCATGAGGCCCACCACTCCTCTCTGAGTCATGTACCGCAGTAACAGCGAACACCGCCGCGAGTGGAAGCCGCGACTGAGTCTGCGCGGCCCAAGGCGCTCCCCTCTCGACGAGGTAGGTTGTGTTCCACTCTCTCTAAATATTCCTACTCCTTCCAAGGTGATAATATAAATGATAATTGGAAGCAGTACTTCGCCGAAATGCATTTATTTATTTATATCGTGTCAGAAGCATACATAAGTTTAAAATTAAAGATAAGGAAAAACATAAAACATAATATAAATACTCCAATGGCGAAGAGCCACATTAAACTATGTGAACCCAAAACCTTGCAACATCGAGTGCATTTGGCTTCGCTTTAACCAGGTCTTCTGTTGTGCAGCTGAATGGGCTGTGGTCTGCTCTTCTCCACATACACACAAGGTACTGTCCACTTCGAAACCCCATTTCTTCTGGTTTACCCTGCACCGCGTAACACCAGAGCGCAGTCTGTTCAGTGCTCTCCAATTCACCCAATCTGTGACATGGCCAGGAGGGAGTTCCTCTTTTGGGGTCATCCATTGACTGATCCTCGTATGTTGACTCCTGACGCGCCATTATTTAATTCTTGCTTGCTGTGCTGTTCCTGCAATGCATTGATTCACCCTCAATGTGCTTCCAACTCGGGTACGCTACTACTAGACCCTGTGTTAACGTTTCCACCTTTCCATTTAAGCAACCCGGCTGCATGGCTAAATAGTTGGCATGCCACTTTGTTCCAAGCAGTCCTGGCTTCGATTTCCAGCCGAGCTGGTGATTTTAATCTCCATTGGTTGATTCCTCTAGTTTGGAAGCCGGATGTTTAAGTCGTCTAGAACATTAGAATTCATTCTAGGTAGGGTCTAATCCTCAAACACGCAAATCGCCTATAATGCGTCAACACCAAGGAGGCCATATCCCACTGTTATTATTATTATTATTATTATTATTATTATTATTATTATTATTATTATTATTATTATTATTATTATTATTATTATTATTATTATTTGCTAGGGGCTTTACGTCGCACCGACACAGATAGGTCTTATGGCGACGATGGGATAGGAAAGGCCTAGGAGTTGGAAGGAAGCGGCCGTGGCCTTAATTAAGGTACAGCCCCAGCATTTGCCTGGTGTGAAAATGGGAAACCACGGAAAACCATTTTCAGGGCTGCCGATAGTGGGATTCGAACCTACTATCTCCCGGATGCAAGCTCACAGCCGCGCGCCTCTACGCGCACGGCCAACTTGCCCGGTATTATTATTATTATTATTATTATTATTATTATTATTATTATTATTATTATTATTATTATTATTATTATTATTAAAGTAACATTCGAGCTTAATTTGTACATTTGGATCAACTTCTCTGAAATGTAATATAACCCGAAAGGGGCAGTAAAGGCATGCTCTGGTCATGCGGAAGGACGTGAGTTCCTTCTCCGTCAGGAAGCCAAAACATTTAAGAAACGAGATTTCCACTACCGAATGTGCGCATGGCCCTGAGGTTCACTAAGACTTCACCAAAAATGAGTACCATATTAACTCCTGGGAGTAAAGGTGGTCGGGCGTATAGTTAAGCACTCTGCCCCACCAAGTGCCGTGGTTACGGATAGTGGAAGCATTTACCTTCCGCCCTTCAAGGGCCTTTATGACCTGTGCTGAGAAGACTTTGCTTTTGCCTTTCAATATAACTCGAAATTTTGGATAAAATTATGTTTATTAATTCAATAAAAATATAGCCCAGAATCTAAAGTAACCAAAGAAATGCGTATAGGCTACTCCCAAGGTGTTTCGGATTGTCAGAAACGAAATAATGGATGTTTATGTCCAAAGTGCTATATATTCATAATATGGAACTCAGAAGTTTAAGGCAATGTATCGGTGAAATTTGGTTAAAATTGTGAAAAAAAAAACCTTTTTAGTTTTTTACGTTCTCATAATGTTTATACCTTGTACTTTATTTTTGAGCTTTGTTTTATTTAAATATCAGCCATTTAAAGCCCTTAGTGGCCATTTAAATGACCCGGTGCAAGTGGGCGTTGCCACCCATCGACACTATTCTCATGAATATCTTTCGTTTTTCGAAGATTTTGAACTGAGCGTGCGGGTTGAATGTAAGAAATTTTGTTGTTGTGGGTCTTTATGTTGGCTATTCTGATGGACTATCGATATATCGAGTGGAATTGGCGCTTATTTCAAGGATGGAGCTTGTCCATGTGTTGAATGTAAACAAAGAGTTGTGATCACACGTTTTGTGTTTATCATTCGTGTTTTAGGCCTACTCTGCTTTTCTGTAATGTCTTAAATGTTACATTTGTAATAAGTGTATTATAAATGATCCATAAACAATAACAGTATCTGCTTAGTGCACGCAGCTTAGTTTTTGAGGTTGGGATTTGTGAGGTTGTTTTATTATCAGTGTACATAATGGGCAGAAGAACTGAGACGTCGTCGCCGGAAAAAAACCACCTAGTAAAGTGTTGGATAAAGTGAAACAATAACATTTCTAACAGAAATAAGAATGTAAGTACTAGTTTACAAGATCAAGTAG
This sequence comes from Anabrus simplex, assembly GCF_040414725.1. Classification (NCBI taxonomy): domain Eukaryota; kingdom Metazoa; phylum Arthropoda; class Insecta; order Orthoptera; family Tettigoniidae; genus Anabrus; species Anabrus simplex. Next base: position 260,590,734 of record NC_090270.1, on the reverse strand, counting down.
GGGAAGTTAAAATCCCACACCACATATTGTGCCCGGGGAATGCACAATGTAATTTGAGCTAAGTATCCGAAGGAAGTGTTTATGTCAAATAAAGAACTGGAGATTGCTGTAACATCAGCAATTGCTGAATTCAACATGGGTTGTGAAGCAAGTGAGAAACTAAAAGCTAGTGTTAGGGGTGTTAAAGTTAGCAGCTCAGGACAGAAAATTAGTGTAATGAGGGACAAGCGTACAGTAGAGTGTCTGGGCGACAAGGGTTCAAAACAGCCCGAAGGACACTAAAACTCTCTAAACTGCTAATGAGGCCAGGAAGAAGGCAGCAGAGGGTCCAACATATGGTGCTGGGGAGTTTTACGTAAACTAGACTCAGGTACTGGACTATTGTTCATCTCTAAAATTTCAATCTCTTTTTCCTCAGAATTTATTTTTCAGCAATTTTCAAGATTCAGAATGCTCCTCATGCCACAGTTTTCAATCAATCTACTTGAAACTTTTAGGATAGTTTCAGATACAACATAATAACAAGCTGATATGCAAATTTTAAAATACATGCAATAGTTCAGTGGCAATCTAGTTTTTTCTCATCATGATCATCATAAAATATATTTTAAAAGTTAAGCCTATGTGAAATAATTTGTTCCTTTCAGTTTAATTGAAATTTGTCAAAACCCACACATCACTTCTTTTATATTGGTCTTTTAAATCTGTTGAGCCGTTTGGCATGAGGAGCATTTTATAAATACATCAAAAATTGTTAAAAATATTGAGAAATTTATGAATATCTCAAAAACTGTTATTGATAGAAACTTGAAACTTTGTATGTTGTATCATGCTGATACTGATATTAAATGATCAAAATTCTAAGGTAATAGGATGAAAACTGTAGATTTTAGGATTTTCACAGATGAAAATTCAAACTTACCGAAGCGAATAACAAGTACAACGATTATGCTATAAGAACGTCTACAATGTATGTTACTATCGCAACATTGTGGAAAAACGGGTTAGACGACTATTTCTACTTACCAAATTAGTTTGCATTCTAACCTAATACTACCTTAAAGTTTGGGGTCCCTTCATAAACGAGCCAAAACTGACAATCAATGAAGTGACAGTCGTTTGCGCACACAGTGAAGTTAAACACTGGATACTGAATGCTGTTTACAAACGCTGTTCGAACTGTCGCCTACCACAAACAGTGCAGGGATCACGTCAACGTAATAAACTAACACAAACGCATATCACTACATTGATTATCAGCCCTGCAATGATTAAAAATGAATAGCATTTCAGAAAAATAAATACAATAAAGCGTTCATTATGTTGTTCTGACATTCCCTGGCTTCTCGTGATGCATGTTTTCGTCTTAGATTATACGTTTCAATTCGGAAATTGTTGTATGTTTCTGCGCAATCTATTGGATCATCCGGTATAGAAAGCTAGGCAGTATATGACAGTATACTGTATGTTTACTGCGTAATATATTTAAAGTATAAATGGTGGGTAAGAGCTTTGAAGAACACTGAAGTTCTCCTATAAAGTAACCAGTTCCTTAAAGGTAAAAGGTTTACAATTCTTGAGAGCTTCAGAAGTACCGGCATGATTTAAATATTGCAAATAAGTTTCTCGAGAGAAAATGGCCACTTAAGTAGCTGGACAAAGGAAAGACTATTCAATCTCTTAGAAGGAACAAGCTTCAATCAAAGACATTAGACTCTCAAGAAAGTCAAATTAGCAAAAATCCTTTCATAACACAACTCAAGATAGAAAGAAAGAAAGGAAGAAAGACGCAATAAAAGACATGGTTTGTCACTTCAGTCTATGTGGACTTTTTGTATCTAAAATAAATTTATTATATAATGCTTCCTTCGATAAACAGGAGAATACAAGTTTCTTTTCATATATTTGAGATGTTTGGTAGACTAGAGATGAATGATATAATTAAAAAAAACCAAACCCCATGGCACTACAGCCCTTGAAGGGCCTTGGCGTACCAAGCGACCGCTGCTCAGCCCGAAGGCCTGCAGATTACGAGGTGTCGTGTGGTCAGCACGACGGATCCTCTCGGCCGTTATTCTTGGCTTTCTAGACCGAGGCGCTATCTCACCGTCAGACAGCTCCTCAATTCTAATCACGTAGGCTGAGTGGACCTCGAACCAGCCCTCAGGTCCAGGTAAAAATCCCTGACCTGGCCGGGAATCGAACCCGGGGCCTCCGGGTAAGAGGCAGGCACGCTACCCCCTACACCATGGGGCCGGCAGAATGATATAATATCCATTTCAAATTCAGAGATCTGCAAGTCGAGTCAACATAGGTGATACAGTGAAGAAGCATTCTATACAAACACATACCGACATGTGAAATACTGCTTACTCACTCATCACAATAACTCAGGAACCAGTGAATCAATGAGAGTGAAATTCGGCAGAGATATTCTCTGCAAAGAATCTATTTTTATCCACCTCTGTGGTGTGGTCGTTAGTGTGATTAGCTGCCACCCCCGGAGGGCCGGGTTCGATTCCCGGCTCTGCCACGAAATTTAAAAAGTAGTACTAGGGCTGGAACGGGGTACATTCAGTCTCGGGAGGTCAACTGAGTAGAAGTGGGTTCGATTCCCACCTCAGCCATCCTGGAAGTGGTTTACCGTGGTTTCCCACTTCTCGTCCAAGCAAATGCCGGGATGGTACCTAACTTAAGGCCACGGCCACTTTATTCCCTCTTCCTTGTCTATCCCTTCCAATCTTCCCATCCCCCCGCATCGAAAACCAGGTGTAGATTATTAGCTTCAGCCCAGGTGACTAGTTGAGAGCCACATTCATCTGCATCATCATATTTCCTGTTCGGATGGTGACTATTGAAATCTCCAACATATATTGCTGGATGATTCTGGGTGAGGAGCACTTCATTTGACCAAGCCACAGATGGTGGTTTATATACATTTACCACTTTGATGCCCGATATGTCAACAGTTACCACGTGAACATCGTCAGTTACCGTTACTGAAATGAGCCGGACATCTTGTAGATTTGAACGAGCATAGGTTGCTGCTCCATACGTTTGGTGGAAGGTTGCCCCAATAGCGATATAACCAGGAATTTTTCCTCTCGATCTTAGCTGTTCCTCAGTCGCAGTATGAGTTTCTTGAATGGTCACTAAATCGATGTTGTTTTCAAGAAGAATTCTAGAAAGATGTTCACTCTTCGATCTGGATATGCCTTCGATGTTTATTTGGCAAATTCGTAAAGAAGGTCCTAGTATCTTTGCAGGTTGGTCCTGAGAAGGACAATTTGCAGAAGTTATCTCTGAGTCCATTTGGCCAGGAGATCAACGTCTGGCTGCCAGTCCTGTCCCACATTGCTCCACCAAGCCTGCGACGTTCAAGAGCCCTTGTTCAAGAATATAATAAGATCATGTCCAATCCAACTCTACCTATCCATAGAGATGTTGCAGATCTCTGGAGACAAAGGTTGAAATCCCGTAAGCCACCGATGAAAACAGCTAAGAATCTAATGGATGCTGGTTTCAATTTAAAAGAGGAATGGAAAGAGCAATGGATTCGTACAGCTCCGGAGTGGCCAAGCCTCTTTAATCCAAACCACGCCCCAGCTGGTTTCAGCTTGCCAAGAAGAACGTGGGCATCACTAAACAGGTTCCGCACAAATTGTGGAAGATCTGCATTCTCCCTTCACCAGTGGGGCTTCAGGGACTCTCCAGCGTGTGATTGTGGTGCTTTAGTCCAGACCATGCATCATATAATGGACGAATGCCCTCTGCGTGCTTATGGTGGAGACCGAAAAGACTTTGCTGATGTCTCAGTATCCCTAGTGCAGTGGATAAACAATTTAGATATTCATGTGTAATTGTTCCCTACTTACCATGTATTCTTTGCAGGTTTTTCTTTTGTTTAATATTGTATATACTTGTCCATTCTGTAAATTCCATAGCTTAATAATAATAATCCCCCCGCAAGGCCCCTGTTCAGCATAGCAGGTGAGGCCGCCCAGTCAGGTCAGGTACTGGTCATCCTCCCCAGTTGTATCCCCGACCCAGAGTCCGAGGGAACACCGACCCTGGTGGGTAAACAGATAAGAAATGAAATGGCGTATGGCTTTTAGTGCCGGGAGTGTCCGAGGACAAGCTCGGCTCGCCAGGTGCAGGTCTTTTGATTTAACTCCCGTAGGCGACCAGCGCGTCGTGATGAGGATGAAATGATGATGAAGACGTCACATACACCCAACCCCCGTGCCAGCAAAATTAACCAATTATGGTTAAAATTCCCGACCCTACCGGGAATTGAACCCGTGACCCCTGTGACCAAAGGCCAGCATGCTAACCATATAGCCATGGGGCCGGATAAACAGTTAAAGAAGAAAAAGAAGAAGAATTTATTTTCATGAATTCGATTCCAAAGGGGCAAAAACATGCTAAATGGATATTAAAAAAAAGTAAATGCTATTTGTTCGGTGCGTCGACCCTACCGGCACCATATTGTATGCACTACGTGTAATTGGAATGGCTGTAGTTTGGAATGTTGTGTGTGAGGAAAGGAAGATTAAGGACGTCACAAACACCCAGTCCCCAGGCCAGAGATATTAATCATTACATTTTTTTAAACCTGACCCAGCCATGAATCGCACCCGGGATCGCTGGGTGACAGGCGGACGCGTTGCCCCCTACACTGCGGGGCCGGACTTAATGGATAATACTTCTGAGTAAAATATCACGGACTCTTCGTGCTGTTTCTCTGGTTATCCTAAGAAACAAGGAAGATTATTTAGTTTCCCTACAACACTTTCACAAAATAAAATTCGTGGTAATCAACAAAGAAATAGCAAACGTATGGCAATATAATTATACTTGGAAAAGAAACAATAGTCCGCCTCTGTGGTGTAGTGGTTAGCGTGATTAGCTGTCACCCCCGGAGGTCCGGGTTCGATTCCCGGCTCTGCCACGAAATTTGAAAAGTGGTACGAGGGCTGGAAGGAGGTCCACTCAGCCTCGGGAGGTCTACTGAGTAGAAGTGGGTTCGATTCCCACCTCAGCCATCCTGGAAATGGTTTTCCGTGGTTTCTACTCTCGTCCAAGGAAATGCCGGGTTGGTACCTAACTTAAGGCCCGCGACCCAGAGTCTGAAGCTCCAGGACATTGCCCTTGAGGCGGTAGAAGTGGGTTCCCTCGCTGAGTCCGAGGGAAAAACCGACCCTGGAGGGTAAACAGATTAAGAAAGAAAGAAAGAAGAAATAAACAATTAAAATAGAATGACATGTTTCGTTCTTAGAAGAACATCATCAGATTCTATGAAATCATAATCAAAAATACTTAGAAATGTATAAACAATTATGTTGATTTCTGTTTAAATCCATAAAGTTTTGAAATTTGTAACGTATCTTAATGAAGTCCTCATTTCTCTCCACTAAATTAAGATGTTCATTTTTCAGGTATAATTCTGTTTCTTTGTCAGGTATTTTATAAATGCATTTATTCAGAATGAGTTTCGGCAGACTGAAGAACCTAATAATTATAAATTATCATCATCATCATCCTCTGTTTACCCTCCAGGTTCGGCTTTTCCCTCGGACTCAGCGAGGGATCCCACCTCTACCGCCTCAAGGGCAGTGTCCTGGAGCTTCAGACTCTTGGTCGGGGGATACAACTGGGGAGTATGACCAGTACCTCGCCCAGGCGGCCTCACCTGCTATGGTGAACAGGGGCCTTGTAGGGGGATGGGAAGATTGGAAGGGATAGACAAGGAAGAGGGAAGGAAGCGGCCGTGGCCTTAAGTTAGGTACCATCCCGGCATTTGCCTGGAGGAGAAGTGGGAAACCACGGAAAACCACTTCCAGGATGGCTGAGGTGGGAATCGAACCCACCTCTACTCAGTTGACCTCCCGAGGCTGAGTGGACCCCGTTCCAGCCCTCGTGCCACTTGTCAAATTTCGTGGCAGAGCCGGGAATCGAACGCGGACCTCCGGGGGTGGCAGCTAATCACGCTAAAATCACGCTAACCACTTTACCACAGAGGCAGACATAATTATAAATTAACTCAGTCATAACTGAAAAGAGATGGTTTCAGATATCACAAATCAACAAAGAGAGAATCACTATTATCACCCTGGCTGGAGGCAGCGCTGCACGGATGCCATATTTAGAGTACCCATGTTGCAGGCTAACAAAATAATGAGATCCACATGTATAAATCGAGTCTGGCAGAGGTGGTAAAGGCGTGCTCGGTTCACCCGGAAGAACGTGGGTTCGATTCCATGTCAGGAAGCCGAAAAATTTAAAAAACTAAAATTCTACTTCCAGAAGTGCACTTGGCCCTTAGGTTCACTCCGCCTACACCAGAAATGAGTACTAGGTGAATTCTCGGAGCAAAGGCTGCCTGGAATAGAGCTAACCACTCTACACCATCCAGTGCCGCGGTTACGGATGGTGGAATCCTTTGCCTGTTGTGAAAATGGGAAACCACGGAAAACCATCTTCAGGGCTGCCGACAGTGTGGTTTGAACCCACTATCTCCCAGATGCAAGCTCACAGCTGCGCGCCCCTAACCGCACGGCCAACTCGCCCGGTATATTTCCAACTTTGGTTCTATATTCACGATACAGCAACTCTGATTCGAGAAACAGAAAACTTACTTCGTAATGGGCAACTGCCTCTTGTGAGGAGACAGCACCAAAAGAAAAATCTCTTATAGAAAAGGAAAGCAAACTGCTTGAAGACGAATAATTTGTCTGATACTAAATATACCTCATAAATGTGTGAAAAGAGCGAATTCAATTCTCAGTACGCGTCGTATACATGCAGACTTACGTTTGGGAGATAGTAATTTTGAACCCCATCGTAGACAACCATGCAGACGGTTTTCCGTAGTTTCCCATTTTCAGATCAGGCGTTCATATCTGTTAGTAGGAAGTAAAGTAAATAGATAGATGATTATTTATCCTGGCTGAGTTACATATAGCTATCCCTGTCATACACTTAAAGAGTGACAGATAAGTTTGATAAATAACCAACTACAAATCTTTACAAAGTAACCATTTATAAAGTTAGACTACGTACAACTAACGAATTAGAATTTTAATGATACGTGAAATAAAAGTTAATATTGTACTGTGAGTTTCCACCCGAATTGATAAAGGTGCAGGGGAGGGATAAAGTGGACGATATGAAGAGGATAAAATATGAAAACGAGGGATTAAGTTAGTGATTACGTATTCCTCCCGCGTTGTTTGTGTCCTTTCGTCATAGATTTTATGCATACACATTTAAATTTCTTAGACATTAATATCCCTCTGACTTCTTGGACATATTGTTCAATTCACGAATTCCGGCAACTGTGAACAAATTGTCAGATTAAGAACGGGAAGTATTTGCATGTTCTGTGATCTTGTTATTTTTATTTCGTGGTGTAGAGAGAGGTTATAGAAAGTGTATTTACGATGGAGAATTGAGAGTTAATGTTAGTTGCCCTAGGGTTAGGCAGTGAAGATTACGTCTGTCTTGTAGAAGGAGCTAGCTGAGTTTGGTACAGGACAATGTCACGTGATCTGTATTAAACGTATAGCACAAGAACAGAATCTGTGATTCGAATGTTCATCTGCAAGGTTACGACCCTCTGTTCCTGACAGTGACTTGGTGGAAAGTCATTTCAGTTTATAACATATGAAACGAGACAGCTTCTAGAAATCATAACGATACGCCAAGACCTTGATTCGTTTTCCTCAGACATAAATATCACTTTATTACTAATACCTAAATAATAACTTAAATATCAACCTTGTTTTGTTCATGGAAAGGTGCCCTGATCTGCTACCACTTGTGTACCACCTAGGAGTATTTCATCTGCCCATATTTGCCGTATTTGAACTTACGACGTTGTTTAATTCGTTATCAGCCGACGCAGTAATTAATATTAATCGAGCGAGTGGTCAGGTAAAATATACAACCACCCGTTAGGTAAAAGTGAAATACACGGATAGCACATCATTACTTTACGATGCTGATCTCCTCTACGATACTTTTGTGCACATGCTAAAGACTACTGCTGCCTCTATATGACATGTTCTGAAGGTTTTTACCACTTCTTTCTAATAATTTATGCTTTACTTTTGGTAGTCTAAATGACTAATTTTGTAGCTAATGGATGCCCCCGTAAGGGTGTAATAATCTCCATATCCATCGGTGTATTACTATTATTTTGTTAATAAAACTCGGACATTTAACAGTGTAACCGTCCAGGCTTCTACAGCCCTACTAATTTAATATTATATCATTTTACGCGATATCATTTGATATCAAGTTTATCCGCCATCGGCAATTATTTGTAATAACATATTTATTCAACGTCAATCATTTGTAATCAAGGCTTTTTGGAATCATATTGTATATATAATAACATCGTTTTAGTATTTAAATTATTATATTATGTAGGTTAAGAATTCATTATGTTGTAAATACGGTCAATATGTTGAGACATAGTTGTTTTCATTTCATCTCATGTTTGTGTATACGGAGGGTTATTCTTGAAGCTTGGGATTTTGCGTGCGTCATGGGTTTATTTTATGACCAAAGCTAGTAAACAGCGACCCGTGCGCGAGGCTTGCAAGCTGGTCAGCTATATCATCGCCACGCCTTCTGGACTTGTCGAGGAAGAAGAGAAGGGGAGTTGATGCTTCGATCTATCGAATCAGATACTTCGTTGTATATGAGTTTTGAGATTGAACTGTTACCTAGAGTGGGGGTGAGCCCGGATATATACTGATTCTCAACACGAGAACGGGACCTTACGACCTTAGGACCTTAAAACCTTACAACCTAACTACGAGATACTCCATCACTACTACTTCTACTGTGAACATCTACTTTGTACGACATGATTTGATTTTTGAAACAGTGTGTTGTCGCTTCGATACAGTACTTAGGTGCGGTAATGTTATCGGATCTGCGTGACACGGAAAAAGCTTACGGCTTGTGTTATTTTCAGTAAATATTATGGACGAAGAAGTATGTTTAGTTCAAGTCTACGGAATTTTGATACAAGTCTGTACCGTATAAATAGTATAGCTCAGTTGGATTGAGATTTCTACTAATATGGAAAAATTCATATCTCTGAATTTTCTCCTCTTACGATCAACGCTGATCAGTTTTTACAAGTATAGGGCCAATGTCTAATTTAAAGACTAGGCAAGCAGGGAGTGCTAGTCCAGATAGCCCGTACTACATCAGAGAAGGAAGGAAGGATGCCTATGGAGCAAAGTCTACATCGAAAAGAAGAGAACGAGTAACCACGGAAACCAGATGACGTCAACGGAAGCTGCAATTGGTGAGCTTCAATTAGATAAAGCAAGCAATAGTAAATTCAGTAAATTATAAATTTCTCCACGCTTTAAGGAAACTTTTCCGATTCATCTCATTTTGTTTTGTATAATAAATTCATTTGTATTTTATATTGCGTTAATTTTCTTTCTTAAGCGATACTTAATGGTTAATTATTTAAAATCCTACCCCTGTGATTTAAGTGTAAGTCTCTATGCTAGTAAATATAAATTTTGGCTGTAACCATGGCGCCCAAACATTACATAGAGAAATGGGGAACCATGGAATGTTTATTGTTTCTATTTGCGTGGCAATTTGCGGGCAAGCCACAAATAGTTTATTTAATATTCATGTGTCCCAAGATAATAACTATCATCTCCCCAAGTGTTTTGACGAGAGGGAACAGTTACAACAGTAATACATTCGTAAGTTAAGGGTAAGGGTGTATTCTGCCCGAAGGCAGGTCCGAACCCCCGCAGAGGTGTGCCTGAGCCGGAATTTACGTACGGTAGGGTGGCCAGTTCCTTTCCGCTCCTCCACTCCCCCCTCCAAAAGCGCGTGGCAACCCATCCAAATCTTGACCACGCCCAATGTTGCTTAACTTCGGAGATCTCACGGGATCCGGTGTTTCAATGCGACTACATTAGAATGCGAACTAATTTGACTAATGGGAAGAGTGTCGTCTAGTCCTCTCTTCCGTACTGTACCCAGGGTAACATAAATCCTGCGAGCTAATAGGTGTACGCCTAAAGTTTATGCAAATCTCATAGCAGAACAGTTGTGCGGGCTAGGGTATAGGCCTACTTGTTAATTGCTTCGGTAATCTTCCCTTCTTTCCTTCTTAGTCCGTTTATCGTCCAGGGTTGGTTCTTGTCTCGGACTCAATGAAGGCGGCCTATAACGCCTCAAGAGCAGTGTCCTGAGCGTAAAACATGTGGTCGGGTATACAACTGCGGAGGAAGATCAGTACCTCACTCGGGCGGCCTCACCTGCTATGCTGAGCAGGGGCCTTGTGGGGGACGGGGAGAATAGAAGGGATAGACAAGGAAGAGAGAAGGAAACGGCCGTGGCCTTAAGTTAGATACCATCCCGACATTTGCCGGGAGAAGATGTGGGAAACGACGGAAAACCATTTCGAGGATGGGTGAGGTGGGAATCGAACCCCCTATACTCAATTGACCTCCCGAGGCTGAGTGGACCCAGTTCCAATCCTATTACCATCTTTCATATTTCGTGACTGAGCCGTGAATCGAATCCGGGTCTCCGTGGGTAGCAGCTAATCACACTAACCACTACACCTCAGAGGCAGACATTTTAACCAATTACAGACTAAAAAGCCTGTTGTTTTGTTTAATATTTAATGTGACCGAACATGTAAATCAATTTTTGTGTATGCATACTGAAAGTCTGACTGTTACGTCATCAGCCCGGAGGCTGGTTATGAAAGCGAAAAGACCATGTTATTAATGCAAACCTAAACTTGGACAACCCAATCATTGCTACGAGCTAAATCAAGAGCCATTGTTGAGGCATCGCGAGCCGGAGTTTAGATGAGCTAGATTGGCCAGTTCCTTTCTCCTTCACGTGCCCTACAGGTCATTCTGGTGACCAGCACAGCTCTAGTCGAGGATATATGCCGCATGCCTTCAGACATTTTGCGTATACCAATCAATCATCACAGATCTGCATTTAGGACTCCCGTGATCACCGAGGGAGTTGGCCGTGCGTTTAGGGACGCGCAGCGGTTAGTTTGCATTCGGGAGTTCTAACCCCACTATCGGCAGCCGTGAAGATGGTTTTCCGTGGTTTCTCATTTTCACACACGGCAAGTGCTGAGGCTGTACCTTAATTAAAGTCGCAGGAGCTTCCTTTCCACTCCTAGCCCTTTCCTATCCCATCGTCGCCATAAGACCTAACTGTGTCGGTGCGTGGTAAAGCAAATTATAAAAAGTAAGGGCTAGCGCCCAAGTGGGAGATTTCCTATTAATTGTTTGCATCGTCTTTTCTTAAATGACTTCAAAGAACTTGGAAATGGATCGAACATTTCCCTTGAGAATGTATTCCATTCCGTATTCCTCTTCCCAGAAGGGAATATTCACCACAGGTTGTCCTCTAGAATTCCGACTTTATTATTCCAACTTTGGTATTATTTTCTTCCTACCTTCAAAGCTCCACTCTAGATTATTCGTCCACTAATTTCCTTCCACGCCATCTTTCCACTGAGAGCTCGAAACATACCACTTAGTCAAGCAGATCCTTTCCTTACTCCGAATACTTCCAAATCTAAAGTTTGCAACATTTTCCTAACACTACTTTTGTGTCGGAAGTCACCCATAACAAATAGTGCTGCTTGTCTTTAAATATCTTCCAATTCTCGTATCAATTAATAGTGGTGTGGATCCTATACACTGGAACCCACCAATGAAGACGAGGAGGTCCTACACACCCATAAGGACAAGCTATGTGTTAAGAGAATCGTCAGACAATCCTGGAGTCTTGACATCCCAAATAATAAGTTACCGGGGCTAAGAATAATTGGGGTCTTACAAGAAATGTATACGCCCTCCACTTTCCACCCTTATTGCAAACCCCAAATACTGTCCTAACAATATGAAAAGATCTGTAACTTTTACTTTTAACCTCCTTAAAGTGAGTACCCAAATGAGGATATTTCCTTATATTAACACCTAAGTACTTAATTTCGTGTGGCTATTTCTAGCCGAGTGCAGCCCTTGTAAGTCAGACCCTCCGATGAGGGTGGGCGGCATCTGCCATGTATTGGTAACTGCGTGTTATTGTGGTGGATGATAGTGTTATGTGTGGTGTGTGAGTTGCAGGGATGTTGGGGACAGCACAAACACCCAGCCCCCGGGCCATTGGAATTAACCAATGAAGGTTAAAATCCCCGACCCGGCCGGGAATCGAACCCGGGACCCTCTGAACCGAAGGTCAGTACGCTGACCATTCAGCCAACGAGTCGGACCTTGCAGTGATGGGGTGAGGGGTTAAAGGTATGGCGAGCCTCCTAAGCGGTGAGGTGACGTCGTCTGTCAGGCGAGGCAGATTTATGTTGGTGATATGATTGCGGTAAGTGCGGCCTTGGCCTAAAATAGGAACTGTTCAGGCAATCGTCATTGTTCAGGAGAATGGAAAACCACGGAAAACCACTCTCAGGACAACCCTCCCGAACGTAGAGCTGTAGGGCTAGCCAAAATTAGCAGCTGTTTAGCCGGAGTCTTCTCTACTCGGTCCGTTAGTTTTAACACTTTGAGTGCGCTGGTGATCGCGAACATCACCACCATCTGTTGAACGATGTATGAAATACTTCTGGTTTTCCGATCTACTGGACCAAATGTGCCCGGTACAAGTGAAGCGAACGCAGCTGTACCTCCCAATGAAGACGAGGAGGTCCTGCCCACCCATAAAGACAAGTTATGGGTTAAGAGACTCGTCAGATAATACTGGAGTCTTGAAATTCCAAATAATAAGTTACCAGGAGTAAGAATAATTTCTACGCTTCTATGTTCAACGACTGCCTGGCCGAAGCGGTAAAAGCGTGCACTATTCACCCGGAAGGCAGTGGCTTTGATTTCTCCTCAGGAAGTCGAAACATTTAAGAAACGAGATTTCCAACTCCGGAGGTGCACATGGTCCTGAGGTTCACTCAGCCTACACTAAAAATGAGTACCAGGTTAATATCTGGGGGCAAATGTTGCCGGGTATAGACATAATCACTCTAGCCTATCAAGGGCCGAAGTTACGGATAATTGGAAGCCTTTACCTTCCTCCCTCCAAGGGCCTTCATGCCTTTGCTTTTGCTTAAGTTCAAGTACGGATAATTCAGCGTGAAAAATAATATCATCACTGACTTAAGTTCATCACTTATGGTTACTAATGTGTATTCGTTTTTTCATTCATTCAAATGTCCCATTAGCTGACCGATTTGATTTTGAGAGCAAAAATATGTAACAACGTGGCTGTAAAACCACCGCAATGCAACACACAGCAATTCAAAAGTTTTTTTCTGGTGAGAAAAGTGATTACAAATAAATAAAGGTACTTGGGAGGGTTTTAAATTGACAGCTGAAACCAGGTCCAGGAGAACACTACCGTACAGGGTGTAACGATAATGTAGAACAAACTTTCAGTACACATTCCTCAAACGTCACCATAATCACAAATCAGGACGATATTCGATTTCCCTCAGGGCACATTGGAAACATGAACCGGTGACAGCCTTCACTTGTCCCATCCATCTGGTTGCAGTCCTTCCTCGTGGTCTGCTGCGCTCAACCTCCCCTTCCATTATTGACTTCTTTAAATTGCCTCCAGGTCGTCTCGCAATGACCTTACACGTAGAAGAAAATGCATTCTATGGCCATGGGTCTGGAGTGGTTTATTTCCATGTTAGCACTCATTTTCTACAACTCTACATAGCACAGTATATTAAGCATGGGTAATACGAGAACAGACCGTACCTGCATGCCACATGAAAGTTTTTCTTCCATATAATGTTCAAAATACCATCCGTTAGCACTGATACATGCATCAACTCACTGTCTCAGGGATACATCAATGCTAAATGAGGGTATCTTGAACTTTTTATTGATAAATGCAGCAACCCACCGTCGCAGGGATACATCAATGCTAACGGAGGGTATTTTGAACATTTCATTGATACATGAATCAACCCACCGTCGGAGGGATACATCAATGCTAACGGAGGGTATTATGAACATTTCATTGATACATGAATCAACCCACCGTCGCAGGGATACATCAATACTAAACGGAGGGTATTTTGAACATTTCATTGATACATGCATCAACCCACCGTCCCAGGGACTCGTCAGTGCTAACGGAGGGTATTGTGAATATTTCATTGATACATGCATCAACTCGCTGTCACAGGGACTCGTCAATTCTAACGGAGGGTATTATGAATATTTCATTGATACATGCATCAACTCGCTGTCACAGGGACTCGTCAATGCTAACGGAGGGTATTATGAATATTTCATTGATACATGCATCAACTCGCTGTCGCAGGGACTCGTCAGTGCTAACGGAGGGTATTATGAATATTTCATTGATACATGCATCAGCTCGCTGTCACAGGGACTCGTCAATTCTAACGGAGGGTATTATGAATATTTCATTGATACATGCATCCACTCGCTGTCGCAAGGGTACAGCAATGCTAACGGAGCGTATTTTGAATATTTCATTGATACATGCATCAACCCACCGTCGCAGGGACTCGTCAATGCTAACGGAGGGTATTTTAAAAATGTTATTGATAGATGCATCAACCCACCGTCGCAGGGTACATCAATGCTAACGGAGGGTATTATGAATATTTCATTGATACATGCATCAACCCACCGTCGCAGGGACTCGTCAATGCTAACGGAGGGTATTTTGAACATTTTATTGATAGATGCATCAACCCACCGTCGGAGGGATACATCAGTGCTAACGGAGGGTATTTTGAACATTTCATTGATACATGCATCAACCACCGTCGGAGGAATACATCAATGCATCATCGACCTAATGTAACAAACTGAATTGGCAATACAGAAGGGAAGGAGGAAGACACTCAAGGCCAAAGTCCACGCATGACGCTGTTCGTCCCCTTTGTCGTAACATAACGTACCATAACAATGTTCCTTCAATTCCCTTTTACCGAAAATATTTACTTTCGGGCATTTCCGTTAAACGATATTTCGATTAAAAGTGTTCCGGATAACAGGTCTAAATCGCTCATTGAAGACACCAGGGCGACCTGGTATATAGGATTTGTCATGCCCTGGCTTGGGACTGCAGCGCTGGTGCCGAGACCAATGTTGCTTAACTTCGGGGATACTATGGAGTCCGATTTCCTACATGGCTACATCGTTGATCCAGAGGCTGATTGGATCCTCAGATAGCGTTATTGAAGATTACTCTGCTATGGGGAAACAGTAAGGTCCGATGGCAGAGCTATAAATGATAATCCACAGCCTGTTTCCAGTCATTCCACCGGGTCAGGAATGGAATGAATGAAGCCCCATCTAGCGGTGAAGACAGGAATTGCACCGGCTGTCGAAGCCTGTCGCACTCCTCTGGAGCAATGGTTAATGACTGACAGATGAAATGATATTGAAGAGTTTTGCTGGAATGAAAGATGACGGGGAAAATCGGAGTAATCGCAGAAAAACCTATCCCGCCTCCGCACAATTTTCGCATGGAGTGGCCGTGATTTGAACCACGGAACCCAGCGGTGAGAGGCCGGCGCGCTGCCGCCTGAGCCACGGAGGTTCTTGGCAGCCCTATAATGAGGCATGTTAAGGAGGATGTGAAGTGAGGTAGTTCGCTATTGGCTTCCTCACCGATTGTGAGTGAGAAAATCCACTTGAAATACAACTAACACCAATGAGAAACGCCTTTCACAATACCCAGGCGCACTAGTCGTGTTCCGAATGTTACTACTCAGCACCATTCTTACCTCAGCGACAGCCATGCTGCCACGGGCGTAAATAAAACGGAGACTTCAGGGGGATGACATCTTTCTGTGGCCTGAGCTAAGAGACTCGCGATAATAAATACTGCATCCATCGTGAAATAGTAACAGACATATGGTGAAAGTTGAAGTACGAAGACATCTGTTACGGAGAGGTGAGGCAGAGAGGTACAATGAATGCTAATCTGAGAGGAAAGACAGAACGTAACCTCAGACACAGTAAAGTCTTTCAGTATTTTCCCTAGTGTCGAGGTTATTTTTACTGGTGCTCTGGTTTATAAATGCGATTGTGGAGTAGGTAAATGTTTGTACCCTCTGTAACATCCCGATTCTTCTCTGTTTGAGTCTCTCCGGAGAGAATAATATTATTGTCTGCACTTTCAAACGTGTTTATTTATGTCCACTCTCCTGGTTACAGTTTCCTGTACGTGTTTTAATGTATAAATAGTTGTTTTGCAATTCCTATCACAAGGTTAAGGACAAATGAACTGCTGATGCCAGTATTACACTGTTTACAGCAGTGAATAATAAAACGTTATAGTGTTCTCAAATTCTCTTCCTTATGACAGTTACTTGTGCAGCTAATATTAAGGTAAGATAATACCCATCTCAAACAATTTCGGAAACCACAGGTCCGGGAGAGGGTATTGGTCCGTGTAATCTTTTCATATTTTTATACATGAAGTATACAAAAGTTGATATCCTATAGCATAATACTGTAAAACGCAAAATAACACAAATAAAGAAGTGCCCGGAAAACATCAGAAGTCAACTTAAATGATTTAGGAATTGAACAGAAAAATAATGGCCTTAAATGAATGTTAGAAACATTATGTTAATAAATGGAACTTTAAAAAATAGGAAAAAGGAAAGAAAACATGAGACTTCTCGGACACGCTGTACAGGTCTATCAGACACCCCAGAAAAGTGCCCCCCCCCCCTCCAAAGTGATGGTCATCACAGTAGTCATCCTCAGTCCCTGCATACCATGACCGACATCTCAAGTGAATATTAATATTATAGTAAGTTAATTATATTATCAAAATATATGCAGCTAATATGTAAACAAGAGGTTCAAACAGTCCCTTTGTATTACCCTCAATTACTGTATATACGCGTGTATGGAAAACGTCGGCCTACGGTCTGGAGGTGGCATGTTAGCTTCTTTTGCGAAAGCCTCGGGTTCGAATCCTAGCCAGGACTGGGCTTTATACCTTGATCTGAGGGCTGGTTAGAGGTGCACTCAATTAAGGAGTTACCTGTAGGTGAAAGAGCGGCCTCGGTCTATAAATCCAGGAATAACGGGCGAGAGGATTCGTCACGTTGACCACGCGGGCTGAGCAGCATTCGCATGGCTGGTCAAGGTCTACCATGTTTGTTATAGCCTGCAAATGAAAATTCAAATAATATATTTCTTCTAGTTTTTACATCACATCGGTATAATCATTTCATCTAACCTAACGCTGTTTTTAGAATTTTATTTGTAGTTGTAACTGAACACTTATTAACATCGTGTCTTTTTAAAATTTCAGTAAATATCTTAAAATATTTTGACATAATTATGTCTTATGGCTGGGAGTCATGTGAAAATTTTGCGTCACGAAATTAGCGATGAGTAGTAAACGCAATGTATGTTCTGGACCATGGCGTCAGCATTTTTCTGCTAAGTCAGCACCCTAGGTCACTGACCCCGGCTAAGGTCCTTGACTCCATGACGTCATGACCACGTGACCGTAACGTCACGGCCGCGTGCTAATATTTGAAAACAAAGCCACGTGTTTTGACAGCTGTCATCTTGACGGACCCTAACCTCACTTTTTCGGACAAGAGAACGTCGCTAACCTCACTGCCCCCATCTTAACAGGGCCTAACATCACTGCTGCCATCTCAACTACATGTAGAGCGCGGAGTTCAAAACCCACGTGCTTTCGAAAGTTGTCATCTTGACGGGTTCTAACCACGTGGGTGCAGATTTTGAACAAGTGAACGTCGCAAACCTCAGTGCTGCCATTTTAACAGGGCCTAACCTCACTGTGACCATCTTAACCACGTGGATGGCGCGGAATTTAAAATCCACGTGCTTTTGACAGCTGCCATCTTGATGGGTTTTAAAAACGTAGGCGTGGAATTATGAACAAGTGAACGTTGCTAACTGCAACCATCTTAACAGGTCCTAACCTCACTGCTGCCAATCTTAAATATGTGGGCGCGGAATTTCAAAAAGTAACAGTTGTCAAGATGACAGCTGCTACCTTGTCAGGTCCTACCATCTTAACAGGGCATAACCTCACTGCTGCCATCTTAACGACATGGAGTGTGTGGAATTTAAAATCCACGTGCTTTTGAAAGCTGTCATCTTGACGGGTTCTAACCACGTGGGCGTGGAATTTTGAACAAGTGAACGTTGCTAACCTCAGTGGTACCATCTTAACAGGGCCTAACCTCACTGCTACCATCGTAACAGGGCCTAACCTCACTGCTGCCATCTTAACGACGTAGAGGGAGTGGAATTTGAACAACTGTTAAGGTGACAGCTGTTACCTTGACAGGACCTAACCACGTGGGGAGTGGAATTTTGAACGTCATTAACCTCACTGTAACCATCTTAACAGAGCCTATCCTCACTGCTGCAATCTTAACTATGTGGGCGCGGAATTTCAAAGAGTAACAGTTGTCAAGATGACAGCTCCTATCATGTCAGGTCCTAACCACGTGCGGTTACGATCCTAACCTTACTGCTATTATCTTGACGGGTTTTAGACAGGGAGTGTAACTACAGAGGAATATAGTTCTAAGGCTAGCAGCCCTTCTCGACACTATCTTGGAGGGAGAGACCTATCCTCAGAGGAATGAAGATTGAAAACTAGCTGCCCTTCTCGACATGCCTCTTCCAGACTTCATCTTGGAGGGGTTTAAGAACCCTCGACACCATATTCGAGAGGTGTAAGAACCCTAGTTTAAGGCTAGCTGCCCTTCTCGACATACCAGAAGTCAGCTTAATCCCTCCTCCTCCTCCTTACAGTTACAGAGATCAGATCAATCTCCCTCCTCTTTCTGTTCCTCCTCCTCCTCCTTACAGTTACAGAGGTCAGCTCAATCCCTCCTCCTCCTCTTCTCGGCAGCGTAACGTTACGGTGGTTAGACCTTGTTACGATGGTAGCAGTGAGGTTATCCACGTTCACTTGTTCAAAATCCACGCCCACGTGGATAGGGCCTGTCAGAATTGCATGACAGCTGTCAATAGCACATGGATTTTAAATTCCGCGCCCCACTCACGTCGTTGAGATGGCAGCAGTGAGGTTATTCCCTGTTAAGATTGTAGCACCGAGTTTATCAACGTTCACTTGTGCAAAATTCCACGCCCACGTGGTTAGAACCCGTCAAGATGGCAGCTGTCAAAAACATGTGGATTTTAAATTCCGCGCCCTCCACGTGGTTAAGATGGACACAGTGAGGTTAGGCTCTGTTAAGATGGTAGAAATGAGGTTAGCGACGTGCTCTTGTTCAAAATCCGCGCCCACGTAGTTAGAACCCGTCAAGATGACTGCTTTCAAAAGCACGTCGATTTTAAATTCCGCGCTCTCCATGTCGTTAAGATGGCAGCGATGAGGTTAGGCGCTGTTAAGATGGTAGCACTGAGGTTAGCAATGTTCACCTGTTCAAAATCCCACGCAACGTTTTTAGAACCCGTCAAGATGGCAGCTGTCAAAAGCATGTGGATTTTAAATTCCGCGCCCTCCACGTGGTTAAGATGGCAACAGTGAGGTTAGGCCCTGTTAATATGGCAGCACTGAGGTTAGCGACGTTCACTTGTTCAAAATTCGCGCCCACGTGGTTAGAGTCCGTCAAGGTGACAGCTGTCAAAAGCACGTGGATTTTAAATTCCGCGCTCTCCATGTCGTTAAGATGGCAGCAGTCAGGTTAGCGACATTCTCTGACCCAATAAAGTGAGGTTAGGGTCCGTCAAGATGACAGCTGTCGTTTTGACAGCTGTCAAAAGCACGTGGATTTATTTGCAAACAATAGCAAGTGGCCGTGACGTCACGGTCACGTGGTCATGACGTCATGGAGTCAATGACCTTGGCCGGAGTCAATGACCTCGTGGAAAAATGCTGACGCAGTACCCATTGTTTCTCAATCCCCATTGCCCTCCTACTGCGGTACAAAACGTGTCCTTGGCTTTTGCCACCCGATAATGCCGGCGACCGCACCATCCGTCACATGTGACCGACTCTTTACAAAGGAGAGAATATACTACTCATGAGGAAGTTTCTGGAATCTCTATGTAAAGGAGCACAAAGCAAATCGCTATCACAGCCTGTAAAGCTGAATCATAAACTGGCTATAAGCTAGATCCAACTGTAAGGTGTGAAGTAACAAGGGGAGGTCGTAATGTATTTTTCACGAAAAGTATTCACATTTTGAGGGTTTGTCCTTCATTAAAATATATTTTGGTCCTTTTCGAACGTTTTTGCCAATGAGCCTTAATGTATTTAAATTTTAACGTATAAAACCTATCCTTAAAATTTTGTACTTTAATTTCCGCAGATGTCTCCGGCTTGGCTTTGTGGCGTAGTCGCTAACGCATTGGTATTGGAAGTTGTAGTTTCCGACTTCAAATCCGACCTTGATTTATTTTATTTGTGAACAATTTATTTATTTTTTTTCGCTTGAAGTAATGAGGTCAAAGTGGTATTCTTGCTCTGTACCTGCAATTATTAAATGTGCTCGTTGTCGATAAAGGCTTTGTTTCCAATACTTCCATGAAAAATACCACCAAAGTAAGTTTGATAATGAGTCATGTTCAAGCGATTCATTGTCAGACAAACAGTGAAAATATGACAAAGATTATAAAAATGTAAAGAGTAATGAAAGTATTTATTAATATTAGTCCGCCTCTGTGGTGTAAATGTTAGCGTGATTAGCTGCCAACCCCGGAGGCCCGGGTTCAATTCCCGGTTCTACCACGACATTTGAAAATGGTACGAGGGCTGGAACGGAGTCTACTCAGCCTGGGGAGGTTGACTGAGTGTGTTCGATTCCCACCTTAGCCAACCTCGAAGTGGTTTTTCGTGGTTTCCCATTAAAATTCCAGACAAATGCCAGAGTGGTCCCTAACTTAACGCCACGGCCGCTTCCTTCCCTCTTCCTTGCCTGCCTCTTCCAATCTTCCCATCTATCCACAAGGCCCCTGTGCAGCATATCAGGTGAGGCCGCCTGGGTGAATGACTGGTCCTCCTCCCCAGTTTTATCCCCGACCGAAAGTCTCACGCTTCAGGACACTGCCCTTGAGGCGGTAGAGGTGGGATCCCTTGTTGAGTTCGAGGTAAAAACCAAACCTGGAGGGTAAACAGATAAAAAAGAAAGAAAGAAAGAAAGAAAGAAAGAAAGAAAGAAAGAAAGAAAGATGTATTAGTATTGTAAGTAGAAAAAACGACAAATATTACATTTGATGTAATCTAAAAATTTAAAAAAATTACCAAAAACATAGAATTAAAACAAAAATGAAGAAGAAAGAAAACGATAAAAAAAGGTAAAGTCGGATTCACACTCGGAAACTTCAGTTCCCAATGCCAACACATGACGACTTCCCCTTGTTGAGTTCAGATAAGTCACAGGAGGTTGATAACGTGAAGAAACCCATCTACGAACACACAGTGACCTACAATAAAAATAAATACAACCTTGAACGTATAGAGGTGATTGGATTAATGGAGAGTGTTCGTGGAACGATTCCAAATATTCTTGTAAAGACAATCCAAGAACGTGCAATCTTGCAATCTCGGCAGTTAAGGGATCTGTCACGATTTTACATCATTTATATCATATGTAACCAATGTTTTATTCTTCTTAATCTCTTACACGATGTTCCTGTCTTTTACCTTCCATTGCCTAATCACATTAGTTGTGTTATACTTAGTCCTTATGGTAGCCTTGATCATTTTCAGAAAACTAATAAATTCAATAAATAAAATACGTCTACAAACTGTGTAGTTACGCAACCCCGCACGACACAGGCAAAGCCGGAACTACTGTACGATCAGCACTCCAAGGAGCCTGAAAACACGAACAGAGACGAGTCCATAAATAGCCTCGCTAGTTCAACTGTCCGTAACAGCGTACAGAAAACACGTCTGGCTCGCAAGTGGGAGGCTATAGGTTCAGTCCCAAAGTTCAGCGACATTTTAGTAACAATGACATACAAGTGCGTCCCTTAGCGGAACAGTCAGCGCCGAGACTTACGGTTCAGAAATCTTGAATTTGATTCCCGGCCGGGTCGGGGATTTTAATCGCGACTGGTTCAATCCTCTGAGTAGTGGACTAGCTTTGTATGTTTGTCCTCACACATTGCTGTTCATACACACGCACAACACACCTCACTACAAACCACCACGGAAACTCACAATTCAGAATACATCCCTCCATATAGGCTTGGCGTCAGAAAGGGGATCCGAGCGTAAAATAAGGCCGACCTGTGATCCCACCAGTGTGTTTGGAAAGTGATAGAGGAAGCAGAACAAGAAGAAAATACAGGAAAGTCAGAAGTACGTTGGTGCTCTATGTAGTCCTTAGTAAAGTAAGTCAAGTCCAGATGTGTTGCACGAAAGGCGAGTGTTTCGGGCAGGACATAAAATGAGCCCGGATTGGCAGGAGATTTCCAAAAATATCGGAAGCAGGATAACATCAGATGGAATATCAAGGAGTAAGATTTTAAGTCGAATAAACCACGCTATGAATGATTTTATGAAGAAAGATACAGGAAATTTCTCAGCTACATGAAAATTCATAGCATATTGGATATGATTTTTGAGCTTAAAAGATGAGAGAGTACAGATTCTTTAGTTGTTCCCCTCTTAGTAGCCTCTTACGAAATGCATTAGATTCAGATAATGTATCCTTAACTCCACCCACAGAGGAGATAAAGAGTTCCGATAAATAGAAAGAAATAAGTAGCATCATGATCCAACAATATGGCAGCTGATCCAGCGATAACATTCCCATGCCATGTTACAAGATTTCTCAACCTATCAAGATCAACGTCCAGCATAATGGTCGCTGATTTACCACGCAATTTTATGGCTTTCACCAAGAAGGAAGCTAAACCATCCCCGTAAAAAAAGTGAACACCTGTCAATAATGTAACAGTGCGTTTTCGCGAATTGTTGATCTCGAAAAACACAACTGCATCCACTCGGGGGTGAGACTAAACTAGTGTACAACATGCAGTACTACGTTCTCACGAAACAAACTAGGAAATAATCAATATCATAATACTCTTCAGGACATGCACACATGATGAGTTAAACCAAGCACTGTCCCTGCATTACAGGAGGCCATAGCCCTTAGGGGATTCATAAGGCTAATTTATTTACTTATATTTATTTATGGCCATAAACATTCGCAAGATACGTATTATGAGAAAAATTCTGCTGCCTTCCATGACATTATCGTGTGTAAGGGGCTCTGCTATGACATAGACTAAATGCCGGACAGACGCTGAAAACTCCTCTAAAACATTTGTACCTACCGTGTACAGCAGGCACCGGTCCGTGGGCTCAGAGGATTCTTGGCCCACAAGTGGCCACGGCTGGTCCGTGGTCGAACAACTCTGCACTCCGACCGGCCAACCGAGCAGAGGAGGCATGGTCACGGCTCTAACGTGGCTCTATGTCTCTGTATCCGGGAGACGGAGGGGAGGCTGACCCCACCGTCGGCTGTCCTGAGAATGGCTTTCCGTAGTTTCCCATTCTCCTGCACTAAAGCCAATGCCGGGAGAGTTCCTAGTATAGGCCACGACCGTCAAACCCCTTACCCTCTCCGCACCTCTACTTCACCGTAATATTAATAATAATAATAATAATAATAATAATAATAATAATAATAATAATAATAATAATAATAATAATAATTGTTTTACGTCCTACTAACTACTTTTACGGTTTTCGGAGACGCCGAGGTGCCAGAATTTAGTCCCGCGGGAGTTCTTTTTACGTGCCAGTAAATCTACCGACAGGAGGCTGACGTATTTGAGCACCTTCAAATACCACCGAACTGAGCCAGGACTGAACCAGCCAAGTTGGGGTTAGAAGGCCAGCGCCACAACCGTCTGAGCCACTCAGCCCGGCTCACCGTAACAAATCTTCTGGCCTGAGAGACAGCGTTATATTTCAGGGAGGATTAAAATAATTTTTATTATTATTATTAATATTAGTAGTAGTAAAGTTGTGGCACACGGTGATAACGTGAGGAAGAAGATGACGAACACTGGTTGTCTGATTACCAGGGTGTCGGTTTTTTGTCCACGCAAAATTTACGGTGCTAATTCCAGGCCCCCTGCCCAAAACCAGGCCCATGTTAAGACGCAATCTCTTCAGATCAAGCAACATAAACAAGCATTTCAAAATAAATCTTGATGGAAACCTTGTATGGAGTGTTATGCGGCGGTGAGACGTCGATATTCGCCGAAGCTTGGTGGAAAATGATTGCGGCCTTTGAAATGTGATCTTATTGGAAGTTGTTCAGAATTTCGTGGGTGGAAAAAGTGACGAACGAATAGAATCTGGAGAGGGTTGAATTGATGGAGCCATGATTGAGGAATCTAATTTGCAAGAGAAGGAATGTGTGTGTATGGGCATGTTATAAGGCACGAAGGAATGCTGAAGATAATTTCCTGATGGTTCTGTGAAGGAAAGGAATACTAGAGAGCAGATCGAGATTGCAGAATATCGAGCAGGTCATGGGGGATAGCATTTATCACTACTGTCACAGTTATTATTATTATTATTATTATTATTATTATTATTATTATTATTATTATTATTATTATTATTATTATTATTATATTCATAACGAGTCAAACAAAGGCTGACAATGCTAAAGGATGTTTTTGTACAGAACTTCGGAATCGATCCAACATATTTTTTGATAAAGTGTGGTTTACCAGCAGTTAAAGTGAAACATTTTACCCGACTCATTATTTGTCACGTTAGAGAAGGATGCCTCATTCCATGTGACTATTTGTGATGATCAGCGTTCCTATCCAATCATGACATCGTCAGGGGCAGCCATTTAGTAACGTTCTGCTTACTCACGCGGTATCCTCAAATAATATACACAAAGGATTACTTGAATAAGACCTGTAACGTGCACAAAGTGATGATATGTCCAGCGGAGACATAATGGCTAACATTGTCCTGTGTGATGACGTGCGTCGGACACTGTAAGCGGCTGAGTCTGCAAGGCTCGACAGTGTTGTGGGCGAATAGAGGACGCCATTGTCAGCAAAAAAAAAAAAAAAAAAAAAAAAAGCTCTCCACAGGAAATGTGATCCTACTGGTTCTTTACAATCTGTCAGGCGACGAGTAATGGCCACGGGCCTTCAGCTGCTTTGTTTCGATTTACCTGGCTGGGCTCTTCCCTCAGTTAACTTCTGTTCTCAATCGAAAACGGACAGAGAACGTTTTGAACTTTAATAACACTTTCATTCTCAAATCCGTTCTATTTATAATCTTGCACGAATACCAGGTGTATATAAATTGGTTTCAAATATTTTTGGAACATATTCCTCACAACAAACATGTAAAATCTTTCCTGTGAACATGATTCTCAAAATGTTAAGTTTCATTGTTATGCTTTATAACTAACAATGAAGGGTGTAACCAAGTTATTACAAAATTGTGCAAGTGGCTTCCTGCTGTATCGATGCATCCCGTGAGGCTGTGTTCCACGCTTTGGCATACTCTGTCGAAAACAATCGGAGTGTTTCGTATATGTTCAAACTATTTAGGATACATTTTCTGAGAAAGTCACCATTTCGTACAGTAGTTGGATCTTGCCCTAAAGCAGTTTTTTCTTGTACCATTTCACAGATTTCCTTCTACATTACGAAGAAGTATTTCCTCACGCTCACAATTTCGCCCATCTCTGGGACATTTGACATCTAAGACATTCCACTAAAATTTTCCCGTCTCTCCCAAAGGTTGGTGAATTCTTTCATAGTGGTTTAAGCTCCACAAAACGGACGGAATAGTTATTGCCATTGGCAATTGAAAGATGGAATTTCTAATGAATTCATGAAACGGTCATAGCTGCGAATAACCCTTGCATTAAAACATGAAGCGTACATTGAGCTTACGAACAGATACCGTATAGACTGCGAGCATCCTACTAATGGCTAGGTCTCGTCCTAACTACGGCACCGTGAAAATTATGAACCATGCAGAGACAGGTTCAAATACTAGACCCTACCGTTTTCTTCTTACGTCTATTACTATGGATATCGTATGGCCACATTCCTACTCACTTTTCAAGAATGTAGTTTTATTTGGCGCTTATATCGTATAATAGGTAAAGCCGCAGCTGCGAATTCTTGATTCCTACGAAAATTTCGGTTAACAAACAAGTATATAATTATGGAAAACTCATAAGTAAAAATTCAGTGTAGAGAGCTACATCTAACTTCGTTTAACTTTTCCCCCCCTAAATTTCTAACTTTTATGTAATGAATTACGTTTTTAGCCCGTAATATTCTGTTGATAAAATGACTAGACGACTGGTCAGTATGTCCATTGAGAAAATGATCCTGCTGTGTCGAAGTCATAATCGTGGAACTTCTGATGCAATTGTCAATGGTATGAGTTACATTTATTGTTACTGTAATACTCGCATAAGAGGTGACTAACTAATGTTAGTCTTTTGTATAACTACCTGAGTACCAATATGACGGACCTTAAGGACTAGGAATGTAAGTTGGGTTGCGCGTCTTCGTAAACCAGTCTTTATACAGTTTGATTCAGGAGCAAATTACAAGCTATGTGTTGTAATGGTGATCTTGAGTACTCCATAGCTAATATTGGTAGCAACAGATGGGACGACATTAAGAAAAGTCTACATATTTAATTACCTGAGATCAGTATTCTCAAGTAATAGTACAGTATATTATGAAGATGTTACGCACAGAATAAATGCAGCTTGGGCCAAATGGTGCTGTCAGTGGGGTGGGATGTTAAGTGATAAAACAATGCCCATAAGAGCCAAGGATACAGTACACTAAATTATTGTCCGGCCCATCATACTCTATGGCAGTGGACGCTCACCGATTTAAGGGGACAACCTGGAGATAAAAACTGATATATTTAGTCATTTTGGTTAAAACATAGAAAATTCTTAAGTAACAATTCGGTAGAGTAAGCTACATCTAACTTCGTTTTCCTTTCTATTTTCCTAATTTCCAACTTTTACATACTGAATTAAGTTTTTAACCCGTAATATTCCGTTTATCATTACAAATATTAATTTCATTTTCTCCTATTATATTTCGTATAATTTTAGAAATCTTTAAGCTGAATGCACCTTAGTTTGAAAACCTTTATATCGAGTTTTTGATGTTAGCACAAAAGAAATTTCATTTTTTAAATGGAATATTTCTCCGAATATAAATTATATTCAGGAAAATCAATACTGTTACCTGATCTCTAATTTTTAAATTTCAATTTTTCTATAAAATTTCAAGGGATCATAACGTGAAAATATGAATTTGAAATTATCAAAAAACTTCGTTCGTTTGTAATCTGTTTACCCTCCAGGGTCGGTTTTTCCCTCGGACTTAGCGAGGAATCCCACCTCTACCGCCTCAAGGGCAGTGTCCTGGAGCTTCAGACTCTGGGTCTGGGGTTACAACTGGGAAGGATGACCAGTACCTTGCCCAGGCGGCCTCACCTGCTATGCTGAACAGGGGCCTTGTGGAGGATGGGAAGTTTGCGAACGATAGACAAGGAAGAGGGAAGGAAGCGGACGTGGCCTTAAGTTAGGTACCATCCCGGCATTTGCCTGGAGGGGAAATGGGAAACCACGGAAAACCACTTCCAGGATGGCTGAGGAGGGAATCGAAACCCCTCTACTCAGTTGACCTCCCGAGACTGAGTGGACCCCGTTCCAGCCCTCGTACCACTTTTCAAATTTCGTGGCAGAGCCGGGAATCGAACCCGGGCCTCTGGGGGTGGCAGCTAATCATACTAACCACTACACTACAGAGTCGGACATCAAAGAACTTACTGGGTAATACTTGTGCTATTATTTAGAAGATATTCCCTGAATACCGGTACATTATTTAAGATAAATGTATTATCATCAGACAGTCCCCTTAAGAAATCACATGCACAAAAAGTCCACACTGCTCAAATACCGTACGTATTCTTCACTTCAGAAGGAATCTAACTTAAAGACCAAGTAAGGAACGAGTATTACTTTCAAGGTCACACTCAACTGTGAAGAGTTAATAGAGAATCGCTTAGGCATATATTACACTATCACATTCCTGTGTCACAGATTGTGATAAAATCTTTGATCAAATGTATCTGATCAAATGTATGATTCTGATTATACTACACTATGTCACAGCTTTAAAAGATATAGACCCACAACAGTTTTATGCATTTGCTGAAACTGTAAGACGACTAGTGGTTATTACATTAATACTAAAGAAGAAATCAAATAAAGAAGAGACTGCGTACCATGCGAATATTTTCCCCGACATTTGCTTTCTTCCTTGCCACAGATTTGATCAAAGGTGACTGTACCGGGCGGTACACCTCCACGCCGCTAATTCAAACTTTGCGCCAGTTGAAACTCCCCTTCTGGAGGAAGTCTGAACTTTATTTAAGGTGTTAATTTTCAAGTTTCTCAGAAGATGTCACTACTTGGAAATTTTGAAGTTTCTGAACCGGGTCGTTTTCGACGTATTTTTGTTTTGCTTGTAGTAAGAAGTGTGAACTTTCTCTTCTAGAGGACACTACTGAAGAACTACAATAGTGCACCCTAGTGCAAGGTGAAAGAACTGTTTTTTGGAGAAATTTTTATTTCAAAAGTTTGTTTCTTGTTAAATTTCCTTCTGGTATTGTTTAAGTTGGCTGTATTCCCCTTTCTTTCCCCTTGTTTTGAATTTAGCCAATCCCGAATTTCTTTAATTAATTTACGACCAATAAGGTGTTTCTTCTTCAAATTGGATATGCTGCTTAACCCTAACCAATAAATGATTGTGGGCGGGTGTTTTCTTTCCTGAAACGCCTCGAACTTTCCGCGAGAGTATATAAACTGCTGATTTTAGGGTCTCTGCGCCACTTCTCTACCATCTTTCAGTGTGTAAAGTACATAGCAGGGGGCGGGAAGCGCCTCCTTCTTCGAACAGCAGTTCAACAACCAGGTAATGGCCGTATAATAACTTCTTTTCTTGCTAGCTCAGCAGTTTAACTCTCGGGGCGGGTCCGAAGTTTTTCCATTACGTAGCCTTCCTTAAAAGGTAAAGAAACTTCTATCTATTCTCTTTTAAGCTACGTATTGGGATAGAGAGTGCTTAACCCTCTCGAGCTCCCACTCATATTGTTTTGAGGTGAACTTACTTTTTCACAACCTATTCTTCTTTAACATAATGTAAATTGTTTTTTTTTCTAAAGTCACCTCTTTAGTATGGGATTAGCCCTTGCATTTGTGGCCTAGAGCCAGATTAGGTTTTAAACAAAATGTTTTAGGAGTGCAGATCGCCTCCTCTCAAATTGTTATTTTAGAGGTCATGTAATTAACCTTTTTTCTCACTTAATAGACCTCAGTAGGTTGGGTATTTTACCCCTGTGTATATGTCCCTAGTGGACAGCTTGAAGGTGGAATTTGGTGTGGCCTTTGACAGGCTTAAATTTTGAGAGCAAGTTGCTCTTTCTTGAAAATTTTGTTTTCTGCGCGCCTCAAGGAGGCCTTACTGTGTAATTTGGAGCAAGTGCTCCTGGGCATGAATGGGGTTTTCTGCCCCTCTGTTGAAAACTGTTTTGGGGTAAAGTTGGGCTAATTGCCCAAGAATTGTGAGTTAGGGGCTCGAAGCCCAAATCTTGTGAATACTGTACTTGTAATTTGTTACCATGCTACTCTGTACCTGCCATTCGTGTTTTTTTCTGAATTTTGGAAAGAAAATATAACCTTGTTAAATTTTAAATTAACTTTAATTTCGTAGCTTGAGACCTGTTCACCCCCGCACCTTCTTTCACCTCTACCTACCACAAAAATACGGTAACAAGTGGTAACAGAGCGTGGTTGAATGCGTCTCAATTTAGCCCCTTTTGACGGCTAAACATTGCTTTGATCCGAACTCTAACAATTTTCTCAGTTGCTGGAATTTTTGATTTGTCCTGCTTCAAAATTGTTCTGTCATCATGCCCGGCCCTCGCGATGTTCTCCATCTTAACTATTTGCGCAAGGAGGAGTTGATCTATGAGTTAACTATCAGTAATGTGCAATCTGGAGGCACGGTTGCAGTAGACACAAACAAGCTTAGAGAGTC
This sequence comes from Anabrus simplex, assembly GCF_040414725.1. Taxonomy (NCBI): domain Eukaryota; kingdom Metazoa; phylum Arthropoda; class Insecta; order Orthoptera; family Tettigoniidae; genus Anabrus; species Anabrus simplex. The sequence continues at coordinate 260,560,585 of NC_090270.1, read as the reverse complement.
CCTTGATTTGCCCATTTCCATCCCCACTTTGGGAGAGAAAGAAATTGACGACTCTCTTTCCACGATCATCGAGAATATTACTGGGCTAGCATCTGTAGTTAGTTTTTTGACGAAAATGATCCTTCTCCTAATCAAATTAAGCGTGTGCAAGCCAGGCTATTTCATTTTTCAAATAGAGTTAACGATCTGTTGTCTCTAAAGTTGAATGACGTTCAGAGGAAGGAAGCTAGTACGGTGCTTGAAAATATTTCTGAATTATCTAGTAAGGTCACTCAATTGTTAACTGGGGAAGTTCCTCCCAAAACTGATCAACCCGCTACGGTGAATGTAGGTAGCGAGGAAGAGCCTCCTAAGGAAGAAGTCAATAGGAAAACCGTTGCAGCTCAAACAACCTCTGCCCCATTGGACAACGAGTTTGAACGCCGAACCTCGTTGAATAATGTACGTTCTGAATTAACGTCCTTGCCACTTAAACCTTTACCTACGATGTCACCTGGGTTCAGCAGCTTGCCTCATCCATTGGCAATGTTGCTCAGAGGCATCTCTAAATTTTCTGTTAATACCACCAGTGAAGTAATTTCATTTTTAACATTTTTAGTTGAATTTCAGGATCATGCCCTTGTTTTTTCTCTTTCTCCATGTCAGATTTTGCAAATCATCTATCCCTATGCAATTGGTATTCTCTCAGATAAAATAGTAAGAGCCATTGCCGAACAGTCATCTATTGAAGATTTTCATGCACATCTACTTGCAAATTTTATTCCTGCTCGCGCGAGGTCATCTCTGATTCAGAAATACTATTATCGAGTACAGAGATTGGATGAAAATCTGGCTGATTTCATACAAGACATTAAGTTTTATACTAGGGTGTTTGCGCTTCACTTCCCTGAGGATCAGATTGTACAAGCTATTGTGGAAGGCATTTCACCATCTTATAGGTCATATTTGTGTTTCGCGGCGTGCCCGCAAACCTTCTCTGAACTTGAAGCATTGGCCGTCTCAGCGGAAGGAGTTAGATACGCCGATTCCTTGCGTGTCGCGAAATAACCCCCTCCTTCGTTTAGTAATACTCGGCCTCCACCTCGCCGACCAGTCACACCCCGTAAATGTTATGCTTGCGGGTCGCCTGACCATCTTCGCAATAAATGTCCATTGGTCAAAACTAGTAGGGCAAATAATGGAGCTGGTTTATCACAAGGCTGTTTTAAATGTGGGGCTTTCTCACATATCGCCAAGAACTGCCCAAATTCAAATTGCACCCCCTCCTGCTCAACCTCTGGTGCAAATTCCACCAATGCCAATAATAAAAAGTGACTAGTGGCTTCGGCTGAGTCGACTAATCCATCTTTCCGAGGCTCAGCCCCTGGTAAACAGATCGAAAATTCAGGGAACGTTCAATCTGCAAATCCATCTTTTGAATGCCCCAAAGAGTGTCTTAGGATTGCGGCGGATACCCCCGCACCGGTCCCCTTTCTCAAAAGTGAGTTAAATAATGAGCCTATAACAGCTCTATTAGATTCAGGCAGTGTTTGTTCTATTATTTCGGCTGAATGGTATGCAAAATTGAATTCTGTTTGTAAACTTCCTGGCTATTGTTCCTCTTCGATCCAATATGTTTCGGCTAATTCATCTCCATTAGAAATTCTAGGTTCTTTACAGGTCAAAATTCGTATTTTTAAATTTACATGGAAAATCAAACTGTTTGGGGCTAAGCACTTGTCTTGCCCCATCATATTGGGAGCGGACTTCATTTCTCACACTGGTCTTGTGCTCGATTTTCATAGTAAGTCATGCACATTCAAATTTGCTTCCAATTGTAAAATCCCCTTGTTAAAATGTAATTCTGCATCATGTTCATCTATTTCGCCTACCCAGGATGAGATGTTGTTAGAACTTAGACATCTACCTGAGGAGCAGGCTGATAGTATTCGTAAGTTGTGTCAGTCGTTTCCAGAGATGTTCTCTGATACTCTTGGTGTTACTGACCTTAGTGAATACAAAATTGAGGTCACGGATTCGATTCCTGTCCGTTTTCCGCCATATAGGCTATCTCCACCTAAAATGAAGGCTCTGAAAGAAATCATCGATCAGATGTTGAAGGATGGTATTATTAGGCCCTCTAGGTAGGCGTATTCTTCACCTATTTTTCTAGTCCCGAAACCCCAAGGGGGCTTCAGGCCTGTCATTGATTATAGGGCTCTCAATCGGAAGGTGGTGTTACAATCTGTGCCCCTTCCTGACCTTCATTCTTGTTTTTCATGGTTTCGTAAGGCCAAGTTCTTTACTATCTTGGACTTCAATCAGGCCTATAATCAAATTCCCCTTGCCGAAGAGTCTAAACATCTTACAGCGTTTGCCACGGATTGGAATTTATACGAATACAACCGCGTGCCTTTCGGGCTCCCCACGGGAGCAGCTGTACTCACTAGGCTGCTAGATAGGGTCTTCTCCGACATCAAATTTGAGTACTTGTATCACTACTTGGATGATGTCGTCATATTTTCGGAGACCTTTGAAGAACATCTAGATCATCTGCGAGAAGTTCTCAATCGCCTTCGTAAGGCGGGGTTAACTGTCAAGTTGTCCAAGGTTGCCTTTGCTAAGCCCTCTATGTCATTCCTAGGGCATATTGTGTCACCCGATGGTGTTGCAGTCGATCATTCTAGAACACAGACCATCCGTGATTTTAAACCTCCCAAGGACATTAAAGGTATCGCCAGGTTCATTGGTATGGTGAATTTCTTCAGGAAGTTTATTCCTAACTTCGCTAATAGAGCGGCGCCATTAAACCTTCTTCGTAGGAAAGGCATCAAATTCGAGTGGGGACCTTCTCAACAAGCCGCTTTTGAAGATCTTAAATTAGCTCTCTGTAATGCCCCTGTCCTTGCTATGCCTGATTTCTCAAAGAAATTCATCGTCCAAACCGACGCGTCGTCGTCAGCAGTAGCAGCAGTCCTTCTTCAAGAGACTGAATTAGGGAGGCGACCCATCGCCTATGCATCTAGGACTCTATCGGCTCAAGAAGCCAAGTATTCCATCTATGAGCTCGAAGGTTTGGCAGTCTTATTTGCCTTAGAAAATTTCCGTCTCTATCTGGAACATGTCAAATTCGACCTGGAGACAGATAATCAAGCCTTAAGCTGGGTCTTAGGTAGGCCGCGTCGTACTGGTCGTATAGCCCGTTGGGCCATCCGTATTTCTGCCTTCCAATTCGATGTCAGGCATATCAGAGGGACCGAAAATGTTGTTGCCGATGGACTCAGCCGTATGTTTTCCAACGACGTCGAGACCCATGAACCGGTCGACAGTTCATCACCTCCCGAGTCCATACTATCTGATATTAATGCCATCTTAACATATGCTCCCATGCTCTTTAGGGATATCGAGAAATACCAACGTGAAGATCCGACGCTGGCTCCGATAATGGAAACCCTTTCTTCTGAGGAACATGTTGTCCCTTATGTACTGAGGAATGGTGTTCTATGTTGCCCTTCGAGGCATGATAAGAAGATGAAGGTTGTCGTTCCAGCTGTTCTTGTGCCTATGATCTTCAAGTACTATCATGAGACCCCATTAGGGGGGCATCTTGGAATCTTTAAAACTCGTGAAAAGATTCGTGAAAGGTTCATCTGGAAGGGTATGGACGGTGAAATCCGTGAACTAGTAAAAGCTTGTAAATCTTGTTTGCTTAGTAAACCCACCATGTCCACCAAGGTAGGCCTTTTGTCTTCGCATCAGGCTTCGCGCCCCATGGAACGCCTGTATATTGATTATGTAGGACCCTTCCCTCAGTCAAAGGGAAATGCCAACAAGTTCATCTTTTTATGTGTAGATGGTTTTACAAGATTTTCCTGGTTATTTCCGACTAAGCTGGCTACCGCTCAGTCCACCATTACTTGCCTAAATTCTATTTTTGCTTCTTTTGGTCCGTGCCAATATATTGTGTCTGATAATGCTAAGGCGTTCACATCAAATCGTTTTCGTAAATTCTATTTTGACTTGTCCATCTCTCATGTGACGACTTCTGCTTATTACCCTCAACCATCTCTGGCTGAACGGGTTAATCGTAATCTCAGGTCCGCGCTTATTGCCTATCATCATGAAGATCATTCCAGGTGGGACACGTCCCTGCATTGGTTAGCTTTTGCTTTGAATTCGGCGGTTCATGAATCACATAAATTTACTCCAGCGTCTTTGATGTTCAAGTTTGTTCCCAACACGCCGCTCTCTAACCTCTGGTCTCTGAGTGACATTCTACCGGAGACAATAGACCCGGAAAACATTAAAGATCTTTGGAAGAAGGCTAAAGCCAATCTTAAAGTGTCTCATGAAAAGGTTAGGGAAAGATATGATCGTGGACGGAGACCCACCAATTTGTAGGTAGGGGACCAAGTGATGGTCAAGAATTTTGTTCCCGCTGGCAAGCTTGCCCCCAGATTTCATGGGCCGTGTCATTCTCGATTTTCTGACGCCGGTTACGTTGTTATTAAGTAATCCAGCCACCGAGAGGATATTTAGGGTTCACCTGTCGCAGGTGAAACCTGTATAATTTCTGTGCTAACTTGCTTCATATAATCTTGAAAGGAATATGAAGGTTATATTTTTTTTAGGTTTTCACCTTTAAGGCCTTCTGCCCCTTCTATAATATTTTGTTTTATATGTAAGCATTTTTGTAAAACCTTCCCCGAACCGTTAAACTGCCATCCTGTCGTTGCCACGGCCATTACCACGCTCCCGTCTCCTGCTCCACTACACACAGTGGCTTGCTTATGAAAAGAATTTCTCCACGCCGCTGGCCCCTCAACCTCACCACAATGAATGTACCCTACTACTGGTTCAACAAAATTCTGCCGTCGAGCTTTAATGTTTCAGTGCCCCCGCAGCCGCGCGGCGCTGTGCCACGACTGGGATAGAGGAAGGGCCCCCTCTACTCCAGCGAGGTCGACCTGTGCACGGCGAGCCGGAGCCCTCCTCCCGGCCAAGGCTAATGTGCGGCGCACAACCTGCTACT